>NW_027411977.1:223265524-223436067 GCF_047663935.1 Musca autumnalis | reverse complement strand
GAGTTACCGACAAATATCGGTAAAATTAAAATGCTTAAAATTTCGATAATTAACGACATTTTTCGGAAAGTTAACAAACAAAATAAAGCTGTTGCTAAATCCTACCGATAGCAACGGTGTTGTCAACTGTTATTGATACTTTTCAGTCATAATTTTCCGTTTTCATGTTACCGATTTTTGTCGGTAACTCAAAATATGAGTTACAGAATTCCACTACAGATAGGAGTTTTTTAGATTTAAAAAAGAAAACCGAACTGCGAACAAAATTTCCTTTGCCAGAAATGCAGGATATTTTTAGAGATTATCCTAGATTTTTGGTTCGTGGTTTTAAATGATTTTATAGGTATTCTAAAAACAACAGGCGAGTTGAAGGTCTTGTTTACAGATATTCTATAGACAGAATGCCTTCTAGCTTAATTGACTTTTTCCACAGAAAATGTTAGCTCATTGAGGTTTTCATAAGAAAAAAATTAGCAGAATTGATGTTTTCATAAGAAAAAAAAAATAGCTGAATTGTTGTTTTCATAAGAAAAAGTTTGCTGAATTGATGTTTTTATAAGAAAAAATTTAGCTGAATTGACTTTTTCTGTAAAAATGTTAGTTGAATTAATTATTCCCCCAAAAAATTAGCTGAATTGATGTTTTCACAAGAAAAATTTAGCTGAATTGATGTTTTCATAAGAAAAATTTAGCTGAATTGATGTTTTCACAACAAAAAGTTAACTGAATTTACTTTTTCTGTTAGTTGATTTGACTTTTTCCACAGAAAAAATTGCTGAATTGTCGTTTCCATAAGAAAAAGTTAGATGAATTGAAGTTTTTATAAGAAAAAAGTTAGCTGAATTGAAGTTTTTATAAGAAAAAAGTTAGCTGAATTGATGTTTTCATAAGAAAAAGTTAGCTAAATTGATGCTTTCATAAGAAAAAGTTGGCTGAATTTACTTTTTTCTGTACAAATGTTAGTTGATTTGACTTTTTCCACAGAAATAATTAGCTGAAATTGATGTTATCATAAGAAAAAGTTAGCTGAATTTATGTTTTCATAAGAAAAAGTTAGCTGAATTGATGTTTTCATAAGAAAAAGTTAACTGAATTGATTGTTTCACAAGAAAAATGTTAGTTAGTTGATTTGACTTTCGCCACCGAAAAAATTAGCTGAATTGATGTTTTTATAAGAAAAAAGTTAGCTGAAAGTTTTTATAAGAAAAAGTTAGCTGAATTGATGTTTTCATAAGAAAAAGTTAGCTGAATTGATGCTTTCATAAGTAAAAGTTGGCTGAATTCACTTTTTCGGCACAAATATTGGATGATTTGACTTTTTCCGCAGAAAAAATAGCTGAATTGATATTTTCATAAGAAAAAGTTAGCTGAATTCATGTTTTCGTAAGAAAAAGTTAGCTGAATTCATGTTTTCATAAGAAAAAGTTAGCTGAATTGATGCTTTCATAAGAATAAGTTGGCTGAATTTACTTTTTCTGAACAAATGTTAGTTGATTTGACTTTTTCCACAGAAAAAATGAGCTGAATTCATGTCTTCATAGGAAAAAGTTAGCTGAATAGACTTTTTACCACCGAAAAATATTGCTGAATTGATGTTTTTATAAGAAAAAGTTAGCTAAATTGAATTTTTCTGTAAAAAAAGTTAGCTGAATTGGCGTTTTTATAAGAAAAGGTCTGTTGAATTGATTTTTCCGTAGAAAAAGATAAACACATTAATTCAGCAAACTTTTTTATTAAAAATGACAATTCAGCTAAGTTTTGTTATGAAAACATCAATTCAGCTAACTTTTTCTGTGGAAAAAGTCAATTAGAAAAATTCAATTCAGCCTACTTTTTCTTATGAAATCATCAATTCAGCTAACTTTTCCCTAAGAAAACATAAATGCACAAATTCATAAAATTTATTTTTTATAAAAAAGTTTTGCTGAATTGACTTTTTCATTAGAAAAACTTCGCTGGATTGAGTCTTACTAGTGAAAAAGTTAGCTGAATTGAGTTTTACTTAGAAAATGTTAGCTGAATTGACTTGTACTAAAGTAAAAGTTAGCTGAATTGAGTTTTACTACAGAAAAAGCTAGTTGAATGGAGTTTCGATTTAGAAAACGTTAGCTGAATTGACTTGTACTAAAGCAAAAGTTAGCTGAATTTAGTTTTGCTATAGAAAACGTTAGCTGAATTGACTTTTTCTTAGAAAAGGTGATGGTTTCATAAGGAAAATTTTGCTGAATTGATGTTAAAGTTAGCTGAATTGATGTTTTCATAAGGAAAAGTTAGCTGAATTGATGTTTTCATAAGAAAACGTTAGCTGAACTGATGGTTAGGAAAAGTTTGCTGAATTGATGTTTAAGTTAGCTGAATTGATGTTTTCATAGGAAAAATATGGCTGAATTAATGTTTTCATAAGAAAAAGTTAGCTGAATTTATGTTTTCATAAGAAAAAGTTAGCTGAATTTATGTTTTCTTAGGGAAAAGTTAGCTGAATTGATGTTTTTCACAGAAAAAGTTAGCTGAATTGATGTTTTTCACAGAAAAAGTTAGCTGAATTGAAGTTTTTATTGGAAAAAGATAGCTGAAGAAAAAGTTGGCTGAATTGATGTTTTCATAAGAAAAAGTTAGCTGAATTCATGTTTTCATAAGAAAAAGTTAGCTGAGTTTATGTTTTCATAAGAAAAAGTTAGCTGAATTGAAGTTTTCATAAGAAACAAGTAAGAAAAGCGTTAAGTTCGGTCGGGCCGAACTTTTTATACCCTCCACCACAAATTTCAGCCATTTCGGTGGATTAATGTGGCCACAACCTTCAAAATACCGAAATTCGGAAGGTACCGTTCTATGGGGGCTATATGATGGCGTGGACCTATACCTACAAATTTCTGGGGGAAAGTTTTATACGCCTAAAGAAGACTAAATACCAAATTTCAGCCATATCGGTGTGATAATGAGGCTAAAACGTTCAAAATATCGAAAATCGGGAGATATTGTATTATGGGGGCTATATCAACACGTGGACCTATATACACATTTTATGGTAGAAATGTTTCTTAGCCTCTGGAAACACAAAATACAAAGCTACAACCGATTCTTTGGTCAAATGGGTCTAATACATTCAAAATATATTAAATTGACGCGTACTTTATAAGGGGTCTTATGTGGGGACTATACCAAAACGTGGACCTATATAACCCAACTTTGGTAGGAATGTTTTCTGGCCTCTGGAGACACAAAATACCAAATTACAACCAATTCTTTGGTCAAATGGGTCTAATACATTCAAAATATATTAAATTGACGCGTACTTTATAAGGGGTCTTATGTGGGGACTATACCAAAACGTGGACCTATATAACCCAACTTTGGTAGGAATATTTTTTGGCCTCTGGAGACACAAAGTACCAAATTACAACCAATTCGGTGGTAAAATGGGCCAAATATCTTAAAAATTCCTTAAAACGACGACGCGTCACGCGTCATTTTGTATGGGGGCTATACGAAAGCGTGGACCTACATAGCCCGCTTTCAATACCAAAAGTCCTACGTAAATATAACATATTTTCCCAAAATTTCATCAACCTACGTCAATCCGTTCGGACGCTAGAGTGATTTCCACAGACGGACAGACGGACAGACAGACAGACGGACGGACATGGCTATATCGATGTAGAATTGCACGCTGATCAAGAATATATATACTTTGTGGGGTCTACATTGATTATTTCGAGTAGTTACAAACGTAGTGACAAACTTAATATACCCCCATCCTATGGTGGAGGGTATAAAAATCAGCTGAATTTACTTTTCCATACAAAAAGTTTGCTGAATTGATGTTTTCATAAGAAAAAGTTAGCTGAATAGATGTTTTCATAAGAAAACGTTAGCTAAATTGACGCTTTCATAATAGAAAGTAAGCAGCATTTGTGTTTTCTTAGGAAAAAGTTAGCTGACCTTTTCCACAGAAAAAGTTAGCTCTTTGAGGATTTCATAAGAACAAATTAGCTGAATTGAAGTTTCCATAAGAAAAAGTTAGCTGAATTTACTTTTTCCATAGAAAAAGTCTGCTGAATTCATATTTTCATAAGAAAAATTTAGCTAAATTGGCTTTTTCTGTAAAAATGTTAATTGAATTGTCTTTTTCCACAGAAAACATTAGCTGAGTTGATGTTTTTATAAGAAAAAAATGGCTGAATTGATATTTTCATAAGGAATAGTTTGCTGAATTGATGTTTTAATAAGAAAAAATTAGCTGAATTTATGTTTTCTTAGGGAAAAGTTAGCTGAATTGATGATTTCATAAGAAAAAGTAGGCTGAATTGAATTTTTCTAATTGACTTTTTTTCGGAGAAAAATTTAGCTAAATTGATGTTTTCATAACAAAACCCTCAGCATTTATGCTAACGAGGGTATATACACTTCATTCGGGCAAAATGTGCCTCATCGAAATAATGGTTTTAGACCCCAAGTATGTTTGAACGAAATATGTTTCAGACAATTTGGAGTTGATTTAGCAATGTCCGTCCGTCTGTCTGTCTGGCTGGAGCGCACGATAACTCTCGAACGGAACATCCTATTTTGTCCAAAATTTGGGTTTTGTAATAATTTGTCCAAACTTAGTTTAAGTTCGAATATGGGTTATATCGGTCCACTCCTTCCGGTACCACCCCCACAAAAGTTCGAAAATGTTCGGAAAATTTGTGCGCACCATAATTCTTGAAGGGAGTAACCTATTTGGTCCATACACATCGTGAAGTTTCTACCAGACGTAGATGAGGTTCCAACATGGACTCAATCGGTTCACTGCCTCGGGTACCTTCCACACAAAATTTCGGAAAATTCAGTTTAGGACCTGCTCATTAATCCCTATACGACAATACAAGTTTCATCAGGGGCAAGTCCATACTTCCTGAGAAAATATACTGAATGTTGCAAGCACAAGATCTGCCGAGTAGTTCCAAAATTTGGCTTTCGAAATATATTGTCCAAACTTAGTTTAAGTTCGAAGATAAGCCATATCGGTCCACTCCTTCAGGTACCTCTCCCACAACAGTTCAGAGATGTTCGGCAGAACTGTGCGCACGATAGCTCTTGAAGGGAGTGACCGATTTGGTTCAAACTTTACACATCCTAATATATCTACCAGATGAGCTTCGAATATGGACTATATTTGTCCATTCCTTCGAGTACCTCCCACATTCAATTTGGGATAAGTTCACTTTTAGATCTGCTCTCGAATCTCTTTGATTTTTGTTGAAGCAACTTGCTTTCGGTGCCTCAATTATGACGGTCATTTCAGGACAGGTCCATACTTCTTACATACATACACCGGTCGATACGGTCCCCACATAAGTTCAACATTTGTGTCTAAGTCTAGTTTAGGGTCTGTTCGAAGATCTTTTGGAAATGTAACCGAAGCTGTTCGTTGTGGTCCTGTTTACAGTTGTGGTATTATGTTTTGCGTGGAGAAGTCCATGCTAACTGGCGTACTGGTCCAAATGTTATACGATGACCCACTGAAATTACTAGTGGGTTCGATATCTATCGAAGAGATATGACTCCCAAAATATGATCAACTTCCATACTGAACCATGTCGGTTAAAGTAATGTAACCTCAAATGTCCAAAAAGGGCCACAAAATTGCGAAAAGACCCTAAATACATTCGATCTGTCCGCAGATGAAAGTTTAAATTCACATAAACTGAGGGTATATGTATCTCTGTCGACAAAGCCGAGACCCTTTAAGTTCTTCTAGAAATAGAAGATCTTTTAATGGGTGGAATATCCTCAGTCTTTGGACCAACGAGGCAAACTGTGTCTCATCGAAATAATTGTTTTACACCCCAAGTATTTTTCAGACATTTTGAAGTCGATTTAGCAATGACCGTCCTTCTGTCTGTCTAGCTGGAGCGCACAATAACTCTCGAACGGATCAGCCGATTCGGTCCAAAATTTGGCCATATCAGTCTTCTCCTTAGGGTATCTCCTTCACAAAATTTCAACACTTTTGAGTAAGTGCAGTTTAGGGTCTGTTCGAAAGTCCTTTGGAAATTTATACCGATGCTACTTCTTGTGTTAATGTTTACAGCGCACAGTGGTTCAGAATCGATTTTTCTTGGTCAAAACTCTGTAACTTTTGAGCGGATATAGATATTTTCATAATTATTTTTTAGTTCGGCAGATAACATAATCAGCTTTAAAAACACTCGATTTCGGTGTAGTAGTTGCAGAGGGATTCAAGGCCCAAAAAATTTGATTTTTTTCATATTTTGCATCATAATATGAGTGTTTTTGAGTTTTTCATATGTTCTAAAAATTTAAAAAAAGTTAAAACCTAATAAACAAGCTATAAATATACAAAAAATTAAAAAAAAAAAAAATTGGAAATCATTTTTTAAAAAAAATTTCATTTTTTTTTAAAATTTTCAAGCATTTTTTTCAAAAAATTTAAATTTTTTCATAAATTGAAAAATACTCCTTGGTTTTCATAAAACTCCTATAACTCTTTTTTTCATATTTTGCATCAAAATATGAATGGTTTTGAGTTTTTCATATGTTCTAAAAATTTAAAAAATTGTCAAAACTTACAGTCTGTTTTTGTATGTCGAAAGAAGAATGTGTGCGAAAGAGACACGTCCAAACTCTTGTGTGTTTTTCAAATTTGTTTTTTGTTTTGAAGTAAAAGCAAAGCTAAAATTATTTCGAAACCTAAAGTTCGGGCGTGTTTCATTCGCACACATTCTTCTTTCGACATACAGAAACTGGCTGTAAATAAACAAACCATGAAAATATAAAAAATTAAAAAAAATTGTTTGGAAACAATTTTTTCAAAAATTTTTTTTTCAAAAAACTTTAAATTTTTTCCAAAATTAAAAGAAATACTCCTTGGGTTTTCATAAAATTCATTTCATTCATTTAGTACCTCAGGAAAAATAAAATAGCTCACTTCGTGTAAATGCTACGGTTATTTAATTAATTTACCTTATAAAAAAAAACAATGAACACAATATCTGTTATAGTTTCCGAGAAATAGCTATTTCTTTCTCAAGAAATTTGCAAAAATTACGTATTTTCCAAATTTGCGAAAAAAGGTCTTCTTTGGGAGCACGCCACGCCCACATCTTCCAATATTTTGACTTAATTTGTTGGTATCCTTAATTTCAATATGTTTACTATCGGATCCCATACAGTAATTAACAATCAGTAACGACGAAAAATTGGGGTTTTGGCCAGGAAAATCGATTCCAGAACCACTGTGCAGCATTATTATGTTGTTTTTCGTGGGCAAGTCTATGCTTCCTGACATCGTGGCTCAAAACTTCTAAGTTACATGGTCACCAACTTAAATGACTGGTGGACACAATATCTAACGAAAGGAATGACTCCCAAAATAAGACCCACTTTCAAAATGGACTCTGTCGGTCCGTTCCTTCGGGTACATTCTCCGCACACATTTAAGGCAAGTTCATACTGGCCCAAAAATAGCCACAAAAATCTGCGTAGCCGGTATTAGATTTAATATTGTCAATAGATAAACGTTTTAATTCACACAGGCTGAGGGTATTACATTTCTGTCGGCAAAGCCGACTGATACTGTTTTAGTTGTTTTAAAGAGCTCTTCAAAAAAAAAAAAAAAAAAAAAAAAAAAATTTCAATACCTCCATATTTGAATTACAAAAAATGTCAATGACATTCAAAATAATTTTTTACGGAGACCTCCAACCATGGAATTTTTAATGTTTTCTATTGGACCAACTATTTAGGTACCAACTCCCTTTTTTGCCTTTACAATTAATTCCATTTGTCATTGTTACTGCTGTTATTAATAACCAATCAGGGTACATAATTAGTTTCTTGCATAAAAAGAATTATCATCCTGCTAATGGCTAACAAATGTTCAGATTACCCTAATTGAATATTACTTTCAATCAAGGTGATTTCTGATTTTGTATTCTCGAAAAATGCTGTAGTTACGACACACCTTTTTAATGGGCGCTATACCCAACCGTCACATCATCACAACGAAGATAATGACAGAATGACATTTGATTGATGTTGTGATGGATGGAAAAGCAAATGTCATCTTTCACAACATCAGCACACAAAAGCAAACGACGACATTATTTGCTCTGTCAGCCATTCAGGTGGTCATTAATGATGTGGTTCCAGGTAAGTTTTTCTTTGTTAATCGCATAACTTGGAGTTGGAAGGACTACCACAGATGAATTGTTGGCGAAGAAGGAAAAATGTGAAATTCAGTGGATTATGAATTAGCAATCAATATCCAGGAAATAAGGTTACAACAGATGTGTCATAGTGGGTTTTGTGATGAAGGCGAGGGTGGGGTGTGTGTAACACCTACTAACTAGGAATAACAACGATTTAGCTGACCCCAAGAAAAGTTGAGTACCACCTAAAATTTGAATTTAAGATTGTTTAGTTTCAAAAGATTTAAATCAATTGAATTGTTTCTTCAACCTACCCAAATACAAGGGTAACAACTCTTTAATAAAATTTCCTTTATGAAAAAAAATCTGAAATAATGTGATTTACAATTTGAAAAAGATAATTTAATAAATATAACTCAAATCTCACATTTCCAGTTTAAAAAAAAATTACATTAAACAGTCACTTATCGGAATATTAAATTCCATGAAATTAATAATAATTAATATTATTAATTTGCTTGTCCAATGTCCAATTTGGAGAAGATAATTTAATAAATATTATACAAATCTCCCATTTCCTGTTTAAAAAAAATTTGCTATTCTCCCAAAACAGTGACTACTCTGAATATTAAATTCAATGAAATTAATAAAAATTAATATTATTAATTTGCTTGACCAATGTCCTTTCGATTTCATAATTTATCAAACACTTAATATTAATTATGAATTCATGTAAACTTATAAGTGCCCGTATATGTGTAGCTGTCCCTGCCTTTCTCCTCTCATGTAAACATAAGCAACCCAATTGCGTCATATTAAAATTTATTGTTTACCCTGAACTGCCATTTTATTGACCATATTTTATAGTTAAATTTAATTGCTTTCATTGAAAGCAGGTTAACAACAGAGAGCAGCAAAAAAAAAAAAAAATACTGCAGAAATTCAAAGAAACAACAAACACAATTCTCAGCTCAATACAGCTTTGTCCACTTCAGCAATTTATTTATGGTTGAATATATTTCACAAACAAAGTGACCCATAATTGATGACATTACTCTCTGGGCGACGTGTGTGAGTGTACGAGTGTGTGTGCGTTTCTTTTACATGATCTCCCATTGATTATTGATTTTCTTCCGTTTCTTCTTCTTTGACAAAGATTATACACACATTTAATGGAAATTCCCTTCTTCTTTCATGCTTGTTGAGTTCTCTTTCCATGATTTCCTTGGAACAATGCACGAAAAAAGCAACAAAAATAACCATAACCACAACAAGCAATCACAGCCACCAACGGAGGACATTTTCTACATGCAAAAGATAAAGTAAAGCAATCGAGAGTAATTTATTTTTTACACACACACATACATACTGAAATGCATGTGCTGTTGCTACATGAAAGATGTCATGTGGAACATATTAATAGACCTGAAGAAGGATTTAAAAACACATGTAAAACACAATCAATCGGCTATTGGCGAGAGGTAAAACTAAAAACAAAAATATTTTTAAAATTTAGAATTTAAAAAAAATGTTTTATTTGAAAAAAATATGTTTAAAACATAGAGTGATAAATAAAAAATATTTTTAAAATTAAATGTAAAAAAATTCTGGTACAAAAATTTGAAAAAAATATTTTAAGAAAATCCGATCAGGAAAAAATTCTCAAAATTAAATTTTTGTTAAAAAAATTTAGTTTGGAATATTTTAATATATTTTTAAAAATCTTCTTTTAAAAAAATATTTTTTAATGAAAATTTGAAATATTGTTAAAATGAAAAATATATTTATATGGAAATTAAAAAAATAAATATATTCAGGAATTTTGCAAAAAAATATTTTCAAAATTAAAATATTTAAAAAATCAACTTTTGTAAAGTTCACATTTGGAAAATATTTTCAAAATTATTTTCTCAAATACTGGTATGGAAATTAAAAAAAGATTTAAAAAATCTTTGCAGGAATTTTGAGAAATAATATTTTTAAAATTAAAATGTTTAAAAAATCCAGGTATGCTTTATTGAAAAACAAAAATGAAACATATTGAAATAAATGCATGTCCTGTTGAAACATGGAGGACATCATGTGGAACATATTAGTGGACCTGAAGAAGAATTTAAAAACATAAGTAAAACACAATCAATCGGCTTTTGGCGACAGTTACAACTAAAAACAAAAATATTTTTAAAATGAAAAATATAGTTACAAATCCATGTTTGGAATTAAAAAAAATATATATATATATATACATACAAAATAATTCTTTAATATTTTTGATCAAGTAATTAAAAATTCCAATTTTGATATTTATATTTATATAAGAAAAAAATCTAAGTTTTGTTAGTTTAATAAAAATATTAAAAAAACTGAACGTTCGGAATTTAAAAAAAAATGTTTCAGTTTTTCAAATTAAATTAAAAAAAAATCTGGTATTGAAATTTGAAACAAATATTTTAAGAAAACCCGGTGAAGAAAAATAATTTCAAAATTAAATTTTTGTTATTGAAGCAACATTCCTATGCTCGTATTCGTTGCGAAGCAAAGACGACATAAAAAGGGTGGTGGATATGAAATTCTTTAGTTCGACTCAAATTGTAGGGTAAACAGCTTTAGGGCCATACAGCAAATTTCTCATTTTATTTAATTTGCTAGATGGCTTTATTGACCTGTTTATCGATACAGAGTCGGCGAAAAAGGGAACTGATGAAGTTGTTTGGTGACAACTGAAACTATAGTATTCCCTACCCTTCGCCCGCAACTAATCAATTTCATATCCACTTTAAAATATTTTGTTGTTATTCAAACAATTGAATTACAATCAAAATATGGACTCAAGCTGAAATAAACACAAAGATGTAAAAAATATTAGTTTGGAATTTAAAAATATATTTTTAAAAATCTTCCTTTGAATAAAAAATATTTTTTAATGAAAATTTAAATTTGCTAAAATGAAAATACCAAAAAATATATTTATATGGAAATTAAAAAATAAATATTTTCAGGAATTCTGCAAAAAAAAAATATTTTCAAAATTAAAATTATTTTCAAAATTAAAATTTTGATGAAATCATAATATTAGGTAGCGATCAGTAAATTTTGCAAGCTGTCGGTGCGTTTTGTAACCATTACTCTTTGTAAAGAAAGCATTGATGAAGTTATGAATAATTTCAAAATTATGAATAATTTCAAAATTCTTCTAAATAAAAAAATATTTTTTAATGAAAATTTTAAAAATTATTAAAATAAGAATAAAGAACATATTTTCAGGAATTTTGCAAAAAAAAAAAAATATTTTCAAAATTAAAATTTTGATGAAATCATGATATTAGGTAGCGATCAGTAAATTTTGCAAGCTGTCAGTGCGTTTTGTAAACATTACTCTCTGTAGAGAAAGTAATGATGAAGTTAAGCCAATGGGGGAATACTCCAGACTTAAGCAATCAAAATTAAAATATTTAAAAAATCAACTTTTGTATAGTTTGATAAAAATATTGGAAAAAAAAATCACGTATGGAAAAATATTTTCAAAATTATTTTTTTAATGGAAATTAAAAATAATTTGCAAAAATTCTGCGCAGGAATTTTAAGAAATAATATTTCTAAAAATAAAATGTTTAAAAAATCCAGGTATGCGTTATTGAAAAACAAAAATTATACAAATCGACATTTCGATAAAAAGGTATTTTTAACGAAAATTTAAATTTTAATAATTTCTAAAATAAAAATTTAAGAAGAAATCCTCGTATGGAAATTTGAAAAAAAAAAATATTTTAAAAAATTAAAATTTTGAGAAAGAAAATACGATCAGAAACAAATTATTTCTAAATTAATTAAAATTCTTTCTTTGAATAATAAAATATTTTTTAATGAAAATTTCAAATATTGTTAAAATGAAAATAAAAAAATATATATTTATATGGAAAATAAAAAATAAACATTTTCAGCAATCTTGCAAAAAAAAATTAAAATTATTTCCAAAATTAAAATTATTTTCAAAATAAAAATTTTGATGAAATCATGATATTAGGTAGCGATCAGTACATTTTGTAAGATGTCAGTGCGTTTTGTAAACATTACTCTCTGTAAAGAAAGTAATGATGAAGTAAAGCCAATATGGGAATACTCCGGACTTAAGCAATCAAAATTAAAATATTTAAAAAATCAACTTTTGTATAGTTTCATAAAAATATTGGCAAAAAATTTACGATTGGAAAAATATTTTCAAAATTATTTTTTTAAACGGAAATTTAAAATATATTTCAAAAAATCTGCGCAGGAATTTTGTGAAATAATATTTTTAAAATTAAAATGTTTAAAAAATCCAGGTATGCAGTATTGGAAAACAAAAATAAAACAAATCGACATTTGGGTAAAAAGGTATGTTTTTTAATGAAAATTAAATTTTAATAATTTTTTAAATAAAATATATTTTTTAAATAAAAATCCTCTTATGGGAAATTGAAAAAGTTATGTCAACAATTTCGGAATTGTTTTATTAAATAAAAAGTAATTAATTTTAACCCACTTTAAACTTGTTGTTTTTAAATTTGAAAACAACAAATATGAGATTAAGCTTTACTAACTTACAAATAGTAAGCAAAACACACATCTCAACAAAACTGCCAAAGTGAATTCAATAAAATATTAAAAATAAAAAATATTAAAAAACGAACCTTTAAAAATACATATATATTTTTAAAAAATGGAATTTGTAATCAACGTATCGAACTAAAAAACACAAATATTTGTTAAATGAAAAAAAAAACTGTTTATAATCCACCTTTGAAAAACATTTTAAAAACCCAAATTTTAGTATTTTAAAAGAAGTATTTATACCCCCATTATTACAAGTCTTCTTTTGTTATATTTTGGAATTACCGAACAGATTTAGAGCGTTCCGCTCAACTTAAAGTTAAAAGTGATGATTGAATTTCAAGGAGGAGCTTCTTGGCATTAACTTTCAATGTAAAAATTATATTTTTAATGCCTCCAAATTGGTTTATTTTGCGTTTTCAAATTTATCAGATAATAAAAGAACACATGTTATAATGGCCCTAAAACTGTTTACGTTTAGTGTTTAAAAATGTATACAAGTCTTTTAAAAATAGCCTGCTTTTGGAATTTTGAAAACAAAAATATATTTAAAACGAAAATATTGTGAAAAATTCTTGTTTGGAATTTTGAAAATATTATACAGAAAAAGTTTGATAAGTAACAAAGATCCGCGATTGACATTTTGAGTAATATGAGAAAACAAGTGAGAAAGTATTAATCAGCTTTGCTGATGGAGATATACCCTCAGCAACTGACAAAAAAAAAAAAAAAAAAAAAAAAACAAAACCACAATAATAGCCGAGTCCGAACGGATGTCACTGAAAGAGAAGTTTTAACATGGATGAATACGAAATTTCGCCCACATTACACTGAGGGGTATATTTGCCACTGCTGAAAATTTTAAGTTGTCTGGCTGAGAATCGAAAATATTGTGAAAAATTCTTGTTTGGAATTTTGAAAATATTATACAGAAAAAGTTTGATAAGTAACAAAGATCCGCGATTGACATTTTGAGTAATATGAGAAAACAAGTGAGAAAGTATTAATCAGCTTTGCTGATGGAGATATACCCTCAGCAACTGACAAAAAAAAAAAAAAAAAAAAAAAAAAAACAAAACCACAATAATTATGCAGTATATAAAATATATTGATTCTGTATCACTAGTTTGCTTTAAAATATATATGTACCGTAATGTGGGGCTATACCAAATCATTACCATACCAATCATTTTTAGTAACCAAACTTCTTCATAAAGGACTCGAAATATTAAATTACTTTAATTTACTTTAAACTAATTTTGAAAGACATTTTTGAAAAAGTTTTGGAGTTGCCTTGGACAATAGCCATTTTAGTATTTGCCGGGAGGGTTTTGGGGCTTTTGAGCCATTATCTCAGGAAGTATTGACTTACTCTAGAAAAAATGTACCGTTGTAAATGAGGCCGCTAGAATTACCTACTGAAAAAAGAATCAAAACGGTGCGAGAGGAGCTCTTAAGCCTCACTTTCTTTGAATTTTGTGTGGGAGATACCCGAAGGAGTGCACCGATATAGTCCATATTCCAACCTAAAAAATGTTACCGTCGTAAAGGTAGCTGCAAGGACAACCTGTTAAACAGAAATTAAAAACGATCCGAGAGGAACTCTTAAGCTTCACTTCTGCCGAATTTTGTGTGGGAGTTACCCGAAGGAGTGGGCCGATATAGTCCATACGATGTGCAAAAAAAAATATCTCTAAAAAATCCAACGTTTTATTAAAAAAATCCACGTTTAAGACAAAAATTAAAAAAAAAATATTTTTAAGAAATCTACCTTTGGAAAAAATATTTGTAAAAAACCACGCTTGGAAATTTTTTTTTTTAAAAATCCACGTTTGGAAAAAATATTTTTAAAAAAGTATAGGTTGTGAAGAAAATATTTTTAAAAAATCCACGTTTGGAATTTTGAAAAGAAAATATTTTTAAAAACTTTTTCGACAGCAAAATATTTTTTGAAAAATATAAGTTTGAAACTTTGAAAAAAAAATTAATCAATGTCAAAAATTTTGAAAAAAAATATTTTTAAAAAAGTATAGGTTGTGAAGAAAATATTTTTAAAAATCTACGCTTGGAATTTTGAAAAAAAAATATTCTTAAAAATCCACATCTGGAATTTTGAAAAAAATATTTTTAAAAAATTGAACTTTGAAAAAATATCTTTTTGTTTTTAAATTTGAAAATAATAAATCTGAGATTAGGCTGACTTACTTTACAAATAATTTTTTAAAATAACATATTTTTAAAAATGAACGTTTGGAATTTAAAAAAAATATTTTTAAAAATCCAACTTAGGAGTTTTGGAAAAAAAATGTAAAATGTTGGTTTGAAATTTTGAAAAAAAACATTTAAAAAACCCACGATTCAACTTTTTAAAATTTTTATTTTAAAATCCAAGTTTGGAATTTTGAAAAAAATGATTTTAAAATACACGTTTGGAATTTTGAAAAAAATGATTTTAAAATACACGTTTGGAATTTTGAAAAAAATGTTTTTCAAATCCACGTTTGGAATTAAAAATATATATATTTTTAAAATCCACGTTTGGAATTCTGAAAAAAATGTTTTTCAAATCCACATTTGGAATTAAAAATATATAAACAAAAAACAACAAAAAAAATTAAAAAATTATTTTTTTTTACTGTTGCAAACAACGAATTTATTAGTGGAGACAATTTGGCATTGGTCACCAAGGGGTAAGGCAGGAAAGACTTTACTTTCGATCCTCTCCATATGATCTCATCATTTATCTTGTTGCTTGTTTGTGGATATTCTCCACTGAAATCAATTTTCAATAACTTCTTCTGCAAAAAAAATGTTGTACCCAAACATTGATCGTCGGCTTGAAAAATAACTTCGGTGGACAATATCCACAAATAAGAAACAATGAGATCGTGAAAAAATAAAAAAACATGTCTTGAATTTTGAAGAAAAGTATTTTGATAAATAATGTATTTCTCAAAGAGTTTAGTTGGTCTTTAAAAAAATATTTTTTAAAAAACCTTCGGCGGTGTTATAGCCGAGTCCGAACGGATGTCACTGAAAGAGAAGTTTTAACATGGATGAATACGAAATTTCGCCCACATTACACTGAGGGGTATATTTGCCACTGCTGAAAATTTTAAGTTGTCTGGCTGAGAATCGAAACATTGTTCCACGTTGGCCTCCAGGTCTCTTCAATTCAATTAAAAAAAAATAGATCAAGTTTGCTTGAAACATAATAATGTGATCGACATGTGATCGTGTGTTCCGCACACACTCGCAACTGACTACGGGATTGTATAATTAAATTAAGGACATTATGGCATGACGGTTGTCGCAAGGCAGAAAGAAAGCAAGAAATTTCATTCCTCTGGCGTCTCAGGTATCGTGACTATTGGTCTGTTCCTTTACTTCTGAAAATGGTAAAACCGCAAAAGTAGCAAAAGTTGTAAAATGGTCCCATATGAATTGTATGGTGTCTGAAGTAAAGGAACGCTTTTCGAGTAAAAAGGGGTAAAACTTGAAGATTCTTGAACGTAAAGGAACAGAGCTTATGTCAGCTTTGTAAATCTTATTCTACAGATAGTGTCATATTATGTTCCACCTGGCGACTACACGATAGGTAGGTCAGAAATGTTCCACTGATGTAATTTTTTAAAATAAAATGCAAAAATTATCTCTCCATTCAAAAAAGTACTTATCCCGTATCTACACATTTAAAAAAAAATCCCCTGACAACCAATTGCAAGTTCAAATAATATGTTTTATAGATTTCGCTTTTTGTTTTCTCGAGGACACATACATAATAACAATGGCTGCTGGCTGGCGGGTTGGCTGAACATTTTGAAAATTACTCGTAATTCCCAATGTGCCAGACATTTATTATGCATCCATCAAATGTCATTATTCTTGTCATGCTCAACATAACCAACCTTTCGTTGCCAAGGCATCCGCACAAGGTCTTCAAGTATTCAATCGGTGTTATGCGATTGTTTTCTGAGCTCAGCATAAAAACCGTGGAAAAGTGAGACGTAGAGAGAAGCAACGTGAAAAAGTAATTCCTATCATTTTCCCCAATAGACTTTCATGGAACATGCAATGAATGAAAATGAATAGATAGAAGAAAAAAGAAAAAAAAAACAGCGATTTGTTGCAAGGATTTTTTCTACGTTTTTTGTGAGTGATTTTGTGATGTTTTGCCCTGGCAGGCTGGTTGTTTGGTAGCCCTTGTAAGGCTTTGATAGCCATTAACAGAAATTACGCCATTCAAGTAGGTGTAAATGGTTGTAAGTTGAACTTAAATTGACCAAAGCGTGGACGGGAGAGAGAGAGGGATTGAGAGACTAGTTAAATGGACCCAATTAAAAAGGGACTTCAGAGGAAGTGCCATTTAAATGAGTTCAAGTGGGCTTGAAAAAAGAAAAAAAGGGCAATAGGACACAACTTGAATAGACAAAATATTGGCTCAAAAGCTGTTATCGGCATCACAAATGAGATTAGTCAAGATAAACAGCAATTTAGTAAATTATTCTCACACACCTTCATCCTTAAAGGACTTTTATGCGAAGAAACACAAAATTCAAAGCAAATAAGGAATACATTTTATTTCCTTGACATTTTGTTGTTTTTGGCAAAACAACAATGTAAAGCTTTTGCAGCATACCAGCACCTTAATCTGAATTTTCAACATCCCATATCCTTGGCATTTATTCCTATTTTACAATGTTGGAATATTGTTAATGATCTTGGAGGATAATTTTGGCCATTATATATTTGGCAGAAGTATTAACTTTGTGGCGAAAGATTTAAATGCCAATAAAAATACCAGAGAATGGTAAACTGTTTATCTCCTCCTCTCATCAAGGATTTCCACTTCAGATGATCGTAAAGCATTTTATGACTTAATTATGGGAGGAAGACAACACAATGGAAGGAAATTAAGTAGATGATGGACTCGAAACCACAAAAGAGTTTGTATGAAGTATGTTTTTGAAGCAGTTTTAATTGGGAAATTATGAAAAGGACAACAATGTTGAGTTCCGCAAGGATCTTCTATAGAAAAAAAAACAATTTTGGTAGTTGTATTGGGTGTTTCCTTTCCTACGTTTGGAATTTAAAAAAAAATATTTTATTTGAAAAAAATTAACATCGACGATTTTTTTAAAATTAAAAATAAATCCCTGCAATTTAAAAATATGATATTTGATGAAATTATTTAAAAAATCCACGTTTATTGGTCTATGGGTCCATGGAAAAAATTATTTAAAAAATCCACGTTTATTGGTCTATGGGTCCATGGAAAAAATTATTTAAAAAATCCACATTTATTGGTCTATGGGTCCATGGAAAAAATTATTTAAAAAATCCACGTTTATTGGTCTATGGGTCCATGGAAAAAATTATTTAAAAAATCCACGTTTATTCGTCAATGGGTCCATGGAAAAAATTATTTAAAAAATCCACGTTTATTCGTCAATGGGTCCATGGAAAAAATTATTTAAAAAATCCACGTTTATTGGTCTATGGGTCCATGGAAAAAATTATTTAAAAAATCCACGTTTATTGGTCTATGGGTCCATGGAAAAAATTATTTAAAAAATCCACGTTTTTGGTCTATGGGTCCATGGAAAAAATTATTTAAAAAATCCACGTTTATTGGTCTATGGGTCCATGGAAAAAATTATTTAAAAAATTCACGTTTATTGGTCTATGGGTCCATGGAAAAAATTATTTAAAAAATCCACGTTTATTGGTCTATGGGTCCATGGAAAAAATTATTTAAAAAATCCACGTTTTTGGTCTATGGGTCCATGGAAAAAATTATTTAAAAAATCCACGTTTATTGGTCTATGGGTCCATGGAAAAAATTATTTAAAAAATCCACGTTTATTGGTCTATGGGTCCATGGAAAAAATTATTTAAAAAATCCACGTTTATTGGTCTATGGGTCCATGGAAAAAATTATTTAAAAAATCCACGTTTATTGGTCTATGGGTCCATGGAAAAAATTATTTAAAAAATCCACGTTTTTGGTCTATGGGTCCATGGAAAAAATTATTTAAAAAATCCACGTTTATTGGTCTATGGGTCCATGGAAAAAATTATTTAAAAAATCCACGTTTATTGGTCTATGGGTCCATGGAAAAAATTATTTAAAAAATCCACGTTTATTGGTCTATGGGTCCATGGAAAAAATTATTTAAAAAATTCACGTTTATTGGTCTATGGGTCCATGGAAAAAATTATTTAAAAAATCCACGTTTATTGGTCTATGGGTCCATGGAAAAAATTATTTAAAAAATCCACGTTTTTGGTCTATGGGTCCATGGAAAAAATTATTTAAAAAATCCACGTTTATTGGTCTATGGGTCCATGGAAAAAATTATTTAAAAAATCCACGTTTATTCGTCTATGAGTCCATGGAAAAAATTATTTAAAAAATCCACGTTTATTGGTCTATGGGTCCATGGAAAAAATTATTTAAAAAATCCACGTTTATTGATGTATGGGTCCATGGAAAAAATTATTTAAAAATCCACGTTTATTGGTCTATGGGTCCATGGAAAAAATTATTTAAAAAATCCACGTTTATTGGTCTATGGGTCCATGGAAAAAATATTTAAAAAATCCAAGTTTATTGGTCTATGGGTCCATGGAAAAAATTATTTAAAAAATCCACGTTTATTGGTCTATGGGTCCATGGAAAAAATTATTTAAAAAATCCACGTTTATTGGTCTATGGGTCCATGGAAAAAATTATTTAAAAAATCCACGTTTATTGGTCTATGGGTCCATGGAAAAAATTATTTAAAAAATCCACGTTTTTGGTCTATGGGTCCATGGAAAAAATTATTTAAAAAATCCACGTTTATTGGTCTATGGGTCCATGGAAAAAATTATTTAAAAAATCCACGTTTATTGGTCTATGGGTCCATGGAAAAAATTATTTAAAAAATCCACGTTTATTGGTCTATGGGTCCATGGAAAAAATTATTTAAAAAATTCACGTTTATTGGTCTATGGGTCCATGGAAAAAATTATTTAAAAAATCCACGTTTATTGGTCTATGGGTCCATGGAAAAAATTATTTAAAAAATCCACGTTTTTGGTCTATGGGTCCATGGAAAAAATTATTTAAAAAATCCACGTTTATTGGTCTATGGGTCCATGGAAAAAATTATTTAAAAAATCCACGTTTATTCGTCTATGAGTCCATGGAAAAAATTATTTAAAAAATCCACGTTTATTGGTCTATGGGTCCATGGAAAAAATTATTTAAAAAATCCACGTTTATTGATGTATGGGTCCATGGAAAAAATTATTTAAAAATCCACGTTTATTGGTCTATGGGTCCATGGAAAAAATTATTTAAAAAATCCACGTTTATTGGTCTATGGGTCCATGGAAAAAATATTTAAAAAATCCAAGTTTATTGGTCTATGGGTCCATGGAAAAAATTATTTAAAAAATCCAAGTTTATTGGTCTATGGGTCCATGGAAAAAATTATTTAAAAACTCCACGTTTATTGGTCTATGGGTCCATGGAAAAAATTGTTTAAAAAATCCACGTTTATTGGTCTATGGGTCCATGGAAAAAATTATTTAAAAAATCCAAGTTTATTGGTCTATGGGTCCATGGAGAAAATTATTTAAAAAATCCACGTTTATTGGTCTATGGGTCCATGGAAAAAATTAATTAAAAAATCCACGTTTATTGGTCTATGGGTCCATGGAAAAAATTATTTAAAAAATTTCAATTAATTCTGAAACTCAATTATAAAGCAATTACTTATGTGCGGTGTATCAATTAAAATAATGGCCCAGACATAATCTCTTTGATTAATTTTGGCCCACTAGCTACGGTTGAGTAAAGACAATAATTTTTTTCTGCATCTCCTGACTTTCGTGTAATAAATATGCATGCCACACATTGAGGATTTATACGAAAAGTGCTTTCCGAGAAGCCAACCAAAGAGGAATGCCAAAAAACAGCGACCTCCAAACAACAATGCATTTACTTTAATCACTGAGCGGGATGACGGGTTATTTTTCAGCTTTGCATGCTGTGCTTTTTTTGTGAAAAGTTTATCGACTATGCAGAACCAAACAACATCATCCGCGTTTGTATTCAGAGGTTTTATGGGTTTTACATCCAATCAAGAATATTGGTGTTGGAGGTTGTTGGGAAAGCACAAAAAATTGCTAACCAAAGTCGGGTAAAACACACACACAAGTCATAAAATATTATCATGTACCGCTGGAAAAAGAGCAGCGAAAAAATATGCAGCATGGTTTGATTAAAAAGGTGTTTTTAAAGGAAGAAGAAGGAGGAGAAAAGGCCAACAAATAAATTAATGAAAATACTCAACGGATACAAATTTTGCGGTTTATTTGGGCTTAAACAAGTGTGAATATTTGAGTTGATGTTGTTATTAGATCATTTAGTTGGTAAAGTTTGTAAAATACCAGTTTATGTAAAAGAACTATAATAAAGGGAGATCCTACAAAGGTCATAGCCACTTGAAATTAAATTAGTTTCAAAGCGGTTTTGGACAGGTAATTGACTTTTATTATTTTGTTAAATTTTAAGCTCTACTGCAATATTTATAAAAAGAAAAGAAAAAAACGGAACAGAAGTTCGGTTCACTGATTCAGTTTATCGATCTGTAGAGGAACAAATATTTAAAAAATATACGTTTATTGGTCTATAAGTCCATATAAAAAAATTATTCAAAAAATTCACGTTTATTGGAAGAAATACTTAAAAATTCACTTTTATTGGTATGGGTTCGTGGCAAAAATTATTAAGAAAATTTACGTTTATTGGTCTACGGGTCTGTGGAAAAGATTATAATTATATCCACGTTTATTGGGACAAATATTTAAAAAAATCAATGGAAAAAAATCCACGTTTATTGGAACAAACATTTAAAAAAAAGCATGGAAAAATTATTTAAAAAATCCACGTTTATTGGAACAAATATTTAAAAAAATCCATGGAAAAAATTATTTAAAACATCCACGTTTATGGGTCTGGAAAAAATTGATAAAAAATTAAAAAAAAATGCACGTTTATTGGTCTACGAATATGTGTCCATGGACAAAATTATTTAAAAAATCCAAGCTTATTGGTCTATGGTCAATGGAAAATTTTGAAAAAAGTGGAAAATTTTGGAATTTTGATAAAAAAATGAAAAAAAACGCTACGTTTGGAATCTAATAATAAAAAATATTTTTTTTTTGAAAAAATATGGCATCGATAACTGATTAAATGATATTTTTAAACTATTTAATTAATATTTAAGATTTAAAAAAGATGAAAAAAACATGCAATGGGGACGCACGTAGCATACCAGAGAGAAAAAGAGAGAGACGTCGGAAGATAAAGAGCGAGAGCAATAAAAATCTAATCTATAGAACTAAACACTATTTTCCAAACATAGGATACCTTAACGGTGTTTTTGCTACAGAGGGCCTAAACGGCCTTTTATCAAATATGGTATAATTAATTGAAATATTAAAGGTTTCCTGAGTAAAAAGGACCAAAAATCCACTACGTAAATGTCTCCTGTATAGGGAAAATCTCAATAGGAGACCTCAAAGGTTTCCTTTTTATAGAAGAACTTAAAGATTACCTTTCTACAGAAGATCTCAAGTGTGTCCTATCTAAAGAAGACCTTACAGATCTTCCTTTACTAGGAAACCTCACGAGCTTTCTTTCCATAGAAGACTGCAAGGGTCTTCCGACCTTATAAGTCAACTACTAATAGAAAACTTCAAAGGTCTTATGTATTTGGACGACCTCAGGGTTCTCTATTTACAAATAACCTCAAAATTTTTCTATCTGCAAAAGACCTGAGGGGTCTTCAAACTTCAAAGGACTTCTGTATACAGAAAACCTCAAAAGTCCATAGAATCCATTCCGTCCATTGAAGACTTCAATGGTATTTTATCCTTAGAAGACCTTAAGGGTCTCCTATCCTCAGAAAACCTCAAGGCTCTGCTATCCTTAGAAGAATTCAAGGATCTTCCATAATTAGAAGACTTCAAGGATCTTCTATCCCTAGTCTTCTATAATAAAAAGACCTCAAGGGTCTTCTATCCTTCGGAATTCTCAAGCACTTACTATCCCTCGAAGACTGCAAGAAGACCTCAATGGCCTTCTGTCCCTAGGAGACCTCCGTAAAAGCTCTCAATTTCCCTCTATCACTAGAGGACCTGAAAGACCTTTTTTTATTTAAAGACCTCAAGGGCCTTCTTATATACGGGGTCTTTTTAGGGTTTCTACATATAGAAGACCTTAAGGGTCTTCCATTCCTAGAAGACATCAAGAAGACCGCACATGTATTCTGTATCTAGTAGACCTCATGGGTCTTCTATCCCTAGCAGACCTCATGGGCCTGCTATCTTTAAAAGACCTCAAGGGCCTTCTATACCTAGAAGACCTCAAGGGCCTTCTATTTTTAGAAGACCTCAAGGGCATTCTATCTCTAGAAGTCCTCAAGGCCCTTCTATCTCTAGAAGACCTCAAGGGCCATCTATCTCTGGAAGACATCAAGGTTCTTGTACCTTTAGAAGTCCTCAAGGATCTTCTATCATTGAAAGACCTCGAGTTTCTTCTTTCGCTAGAAGATTTCAAGGGTCTTCTATCTCTAGACCCCAAGGGCCTTCAATGTCATGGGTCTGCTATCATTAAAAGACCTCAAGGGCCTTCTGTTCCTAGTATACCTCAAGGGCCTTCTATTTCTAGAATACTTCAAAGGCCATCTATTTCTAGAAGACCTCAAGGGCCTTCTATCTCTAGAAGACGTCAAGGATCTTCTATCATTGAAAGACCTCAAGTTTCTTCTTTGGCTAGAAGATCTCAAGGGTCTTCTATCTCTAGAAGACCTCACGGATCTTCTATCCCTAGTAGACCTCAAGGGTATTGTATTTCTCAAAGACCTCAAGGGCCTTCTATCTCTAGAAGACCTCAAGGATCTTGTACCCTTAGAAGACCTCAATCATCATTGAAAGACCTCAAGCGTCTTCTTTCGCTAGAAGACCTCAAGGGCCATCTATCTCTGGAAGACATCAAGGTTCTTGTACCCTTAGAAGTCCTCAAGGATCTTCTATCATTGAAAGACCTCGAGTTTCTTCTTTCGCTAGAAGATCTCAAGGGTCTGCTATCTCTAGTAGACCTCAAGTGCCTTCAACGTCATGGGTCTGCTATGACGAAGAGACCTCAAGTGTCTTCTACCCTAGAAGACCTCAAGGGCCTTCTATTCCTAGAAGACTTTAAGGGCCCTCTATTTCTAGAATACCGTAAGGGCCATCTATCTCTAGAAGACATCAAGGATCTTCTTTCGCTAAAAGATCTCAAGGGTCTTCTTTCGCTAGAAGATCTCAAGGGTCTTCTATCTATAGTAGACCTCAAGTGCCTTCAATATCATGGGTCTGCTAAAGACCTCAAGGGTCTGCTAACCTAGAAGACCTCAAGGATGTTCTATCCTCAGAAGACCTCAAGGGTCTTCTGTCATTAAAATTACTCAAAGGTCTTCTATCATTAAACGACCTCATGATGTCCCATGAGGTCTTCCATAGATAGAAGCCCCTTGGGGTCTTTTAATGATAGAAGGCCCTTGAGGTGCTAAAGATAGAAGGCTATTGAGGTCTACTAGGGATATAAGACCCTTGATATCTTCTAGGGATAGGAGATCTTTGTGGTCTTTTAGTGATAGAAGAATTCTGAGGTCTTCTAAGGATAGAAGACCCTTGATATCTTCTAGGGATCAAAGACCCTTGAGGTCTTCTACGGATAAAATCAAGGACATTCGGTCAGATGTCTTCTATCTCGAGAAGATTTAAAGGATGTTCTATCATTAAAAGACCTCAAAAGTCTTCTATGTACATATATCTAGAAGACTTCAGGATCTTCTATCCCCAGAAGACCTTAAAGGTCTTCTATACATAGAAAACCTCAAGGGTCTCCTGTCTTCTTGAGATCTTCTGGTGAAAGAAGACTCTTAAGGTCTGCTAGTGCTAGAAGACATCCGAAGTCTTCTGGAGATAGAAGGGACTTCTATCTATAGAAAACCTCATGGGACTTCAACTTCAAGGGTCTTCTTTCTTTACGTTTTTCCTCAAGTGTTTTCTATCCATTGAAGTCTTTAAGGGTCTTTATTACATAGAAAGGATATTATATCAATAGACATCGGGGCCTTCTATGAATACATAACCTCAAGGGCCTACCTTTAGAAGACCTCTATTTGTTGAAGCCTGAAGGGTTTGTTATCTATGTATATGAGATCTTAAGGCTATGCTATCTTCTGAAGCCCTCAAGACATAAAAGCCCTTCTACCTGTATTTGACCTCAACGGTCTTCTATCTGCAGAAGGGATTGGCTGCCTTTAGACAGTATCTTATTGATCCTATCTATAAAAGATCTCAAGGCCTTATCTTTCTATAGGACCATAAGGGTTTCTTATTTATAGAAAGTGTCATAAGACTTCTATCTGTAGAATACCTCGAGAGAAATGTCGGTGTTTTTTACAGTGTTTTTTCTATGGTAGTTTTAGAGGTTTCTTTCAATTCCCACGGTGATCTTGAAGCAAATTTAAATGGAAGGTGCTTGCACCTGTAAAGTTTTTGCGGATTCTGAAATTACAACGTTCATAGATGAGAAAAATCAAAACACAAAAAAATCGCCGGAGCGCTTTTTAAATAAATCGCGATTCAAGTTGACATTTTTAGGGGTTGTTTAGATTTTCATGATTTTGCTTGGAAACTGCAAGTCATATCAAAATGGGACTAAAAAAAATGTTGTAGCTATGAAAATTCTATACAAGATTGGCATTTATGGTATTCTCGTCGGCTTTAGCGTTTTTGAGATATAGAAGTTCAACTTGGGACAATTCCAATTCAATTCAATTCTGTATCGCCCCCTTATAAAACAATCTCATTACTGCAAATTTCCAACTTAAACTTATATATCTAAAAAATGGTACAACCTAGGATAAGTTACTAAAGCCATTCTTGTAGAGAATTTTTACAGCTTTAAGATTTTCTCAGGTCCCATATCGATAAGACTTGCCGTATTCAAGCCAAATCGCGAAATCCTAACAAAAAAACCTGAAAATGTAAACTGAGCTTCTTTATCTCAAAAATGGTACAGCCTGGAAAAAAATCGTAAACGTCAATCCTCTAGAGAATTTTCACAGCTACAACATTTTTTTAGCTCCATTTCGGTTGTACTTGCTTTTTCCAAGCAAAATGGTGAAAACCTAAAAAACACCTAAAAATGTCAATTTTGACCGCGATTTATTAAAAAATCCCTACAGCGATTTTTCTTGTTTTTGGATTTTTCTCATCTATGAACATTGCTGTTTCAGAATTCACAAAACCTTCCCCTGTGTAAGCGGTTTTTATTAAAAGTTAGTTAAGGCGCACCCTTCATGACATTATTTTATAAGGGGGCGATACAGTCAGTGCATTGTCCCAATTTGAACTTCTTTATCTCAAAAATGGTAAAACCTACGAAAATAACAGAAAGGTCAATCGTGTGGAGAATTTTCATAGCTACAATTTTTTTTTGTCCCATTTTGATAGGACTTGCGGTTTCCAAGCAAAATCGTAAAACCCTAAAAACCCCTAAAAATGTAAAATTTGACCGCGATTTATTTAAAAAGGCGCTCCGGCGATTTTTTTTTGTTTTTACGATTTTTCTCATCTTTGAACATTGTAGTTTCAGAATCCGCAAAAACTTTCCAGGTGCAAGCACCTTCCATTTAAATTTGCTTCAAAAGCGCCGTGTTCCATCTTTACAAGGTCTCAAGTATCTTCAGCCTTTCGTCTATACTAGGAAGACCGCGAAGTTTTCTAACTATGGAAGATCTTTTCTACAGGTCTCCTATTTAATGAATGAATGAAGACTTCAGGAGTCTTACGCCTGTAGAATATCTAAAGTGTCTTCTTCTAATAGTATGGACTTTTCTGTCTTCTCGAGACATCACACGTCTTGGGTTTATAGAAAAACTCTGGACTTCAAGACCTTTTGACTAAAGAAGGCCTCAAGGATATTTCATTTATAAAGACCTATATAAAGGAATATAGGATTCTTCATTTGTCATAGAGAAGCTATTAATCTATCCAACATTTTCTCAGTTCTTCCTTATGTCCTTCAAGTAATCTCTGTTCTAGTTATACCCTCAGCATTTATGCTAATGAGGGTATAATGGTTTTAGACCCCAAGTATGTTTGGACGAAATCCGTTTCAGACAATTTGGAGTCGATTTAGCAATGTCCGTCAGCTGGCTGGTAGGAGCGCACGGTAACTCTCGAACGGATCAACCGATTCCGTCCAAAATTTGCCTTTCGTAATATGTTGTCCAATCTTAGTTCAAGTTCGATGATAGATTACATCGGTCCACACCTTCCGGTACCTCCCACATAAAAGTACGAAAATGTTCGGAAAATTTGTGTGCACCATAGCTCTTGATGGGAGCAACCGATTTGGTCCATGCATTGCATATCGTGAAATTTCTACCAGACTTAGATGAGGTTCCACTATGGACTCAATCGGTTCACTCTTTCGAGTACCTCCGACACAAAATTTCGGATAAGTTCAGTTTAGGACCTGCTGTCGAATCTCTTTGATTTTTAATGTAGCAACTTGTATTTACTGTCCCCTATACTACGGTACAAGTTTCATCAGGGGCAAGTCTATACTTTCTGAGATAATGACCTGAAAGATGCAAAAAAACCATGTGTAGTGGTTGGAGCGCAAGAGAGAATCATCTTTTTGCCCAAACTTAGTTTTAGTCCGAAGATAAACCATATCGGTCCACTCTTTCATGTACCTCCCCCACAAAAGTTCAAAAATGTTCGAAAAAATTGTACGCACGATAACTCTTGAAAGGAGCGACCGATTTGGTCCATACTTTATACATCCTACCATATCTACCGGACATAGATCAGGTTTGAATAGGCCAATTTAAGACCTGCTCTTGAATCACTTTGATTTTTGTTGAACCAACTTGCATTCGCTGCATCCTTTACGACGGAAAAAGTTTTTTTCATTCAAATCCATATTTCTTGAGGAAACAGCCCGAAAGGTGTATAAACCCCTAGGCATATGTAGTGGCTGGAGATAACTCTCGAACTTATCAACCGATTTGGTCCAAAATTTGGTCTTCGTCATATTTTGTCCAAATGTAGTTTCTGTTCGAACATGGGCAATACGGATAGTTTCAATTCGAAGGTGAGCAATACCGGTCCATAACTTCGGGTACTTCCCCCCAGTAATTAAAAAAATGTCACTAAAATGGTATGCACGATATCTCTTGAACGGGCCAAATAATTTGCTCCAAACTTGGGATCTCCTAATATTTAGTCCAAATTTTAAGTTTAACTTCTAAGTTCAAAGACAAGTTGAAATGTCCAAAAAGGGCCACAAAATTCTGGAAAGACCCTACATACATCCGAACTGTCCTTAGATGAAAGTTTCAATTCACATGGGCTGAGGGTATATCTCTGTCGGCAAAGCCGACTGATACTTTTTTACTTGTTTATTTTTTTATTTGGTATCTCATACTTATAGCTACGTATGACCTCAAGTTCTTTCTTTTTTTAACAGAAAAGCCCAAGTGTTTTCCACCTATAAAGTACCTCAAGGGACTTCTTACCACCGAAGACTCCAAGGGTATTATATCTATAGAAGACTTCAAGTATCTTCTACCTTTAGAAAAGATAAATTGTCTTTTGTATATACATGACCTCAAGGGCATGTATCAAGAGAAGATCTCGTGGGTCTTCTTTCCATAAAAGACCTCACGCAACAGGTATCCAGAAAATACATTATCTTCTTCTTCTACCTATTGAAGACCTGAAGGGTCTGCCAATCTTAAGAGACGTCAAAAGTCTTCTTTCCACAGAAGACCTCAAGGAACATGTATCCAGAAAAGACCGAAAGGCTTTTCTATCCATTGAAGGTTTCTTGGGTGTTTTATCCACAAAAGAACTCTAGAATCTCTATCTATAAAATCAAGGATCTTCTATCTGCAAAGAAATCGCAAGGTTTAGGGTATGTTGTATGGAGATGCCCCTTGAAACGCAGTGCACTGGGCTCTATTATCTCCTGTTTTTTCATTGTGGACTCTATTTAGTTATAGAAGATTTCGTCTGCCCCTAGTCGTCCTCAAGGGTTGTCTAAACATAAAAGAACTCAGGTGAGGTCCCGGGTCTTTTACCTATATAAATGGGGCTTTTAGAAGACATCAGAAAAAGAATAGAAGACATAGAATAATTCTAGGATATTTATTAGAGTGACTTTAAGGTTTTCGATCTACAGATCACCACAAGCAGTTTCTCTTTATGTCACCTAGAACCTCTATCTCTATGTCCAAACAATTCTCATTTGTTCCTTATATCCTTCAAGCAAAATCTGTCCTAGTTTCATTAAAAGATTATAAAATGAACAAGAAAATAAGAAAAACACCATAATTCCTTAATTAATTTATTTTAATCCACCGCAGATATTGCCAATTTAAGTTTTTGAAACCAATGGCTGGGAACCAAAGCTACTTAAAAGCGATTACAAGCGTTCACATGGCTTAAGAGTTTGTTTACATTTTCTAGAAATGTGGCTTACTGCTTGTCCACAAAGTTTCTTAGCTGTTTTTTGTGTCGCCGCCAGATAAAGAAAGGAAAAGTTTCTCGCTCTCTTTTTAATGCTTTAATTTAGAATAATCCTTAGAATTGCAACTGAGCCTTCTTGTTGGTGTTGTTGCTCTGGTTTTCCACTGACAACAGAATGAAGCAAAACCGCAACTGTGCAATCAGGCAAACAGGGCACCAAAATAATAATTTGTTGTAAAGAAGAGAAGACACGCCGAAAGGAATCCTGTAACGGAATTGAAGGGAAACGGAAGTTGTTGTTCAACGAAAATCTAGTTAAAATTTCAACACAGCTTTAATGGGCTAGTGCCGAAGGCAAATGTGGTGATGGGTGGTCAGCAGGGGCGTAATCGGGTGGCTTGGGAGGGGAAAGGCCTTAAAAGAAACTATAAGCCTCTAAAGAAGTTGGGTCCTTTTTCCCAAGTTTTAGATGTTGAACCACCAATCTAGGTTAGCCTTGTTTAAACTATCTAGTGTACTACGCCCATTGTCCCTTGTGCCCTTGTTATGCAATATTCAAATATGACTGACACTGCAGCAAAGAAATGAAAATGTTCCTCGCGTTATGTGGCATTTTGTAAGCCGCAGGTCTTTTGCCTCTCGCCCGCAAAGAGTGGCAGAAGATTTTGTGCAACTGAATTTAATCAGGAAACGGATACAGTTGAAAGGTTTAATGAATGTCACTCAAACGGTGGGTAGGTTAATGTTTGACGCAAAGTGTGGAAAGGGTGTGTGTGCCTGCAAGTGAATTCCTGGGATTTATAAAGTCATGTCAGCCAGCCATCTGAGTGTGTGTTAGTGTGGGTGTGTGTGAGTAATGTTTGGTTTATGTAGCTTTTTGTTCTTCATCTCCAACAAAATAATATTTTTTGTTTCATTTTTTTTTGCTTTACATCAAATCAACGCTCTGTATCTCCAGGATATCAAATAATTCCATTTATCCTGCGAACAGTTTTCATTACCATATGTTCTGTCATATGAATTTTTCATCATAAATTATAAAGATCAACTTGGAGGAATGTCGTAACAATGTTGTGAGCTGCAATGGAAAGTTTTAGCAGCTGTGTGTGTTTCGGTGGAACTTGGTAATAATGTTAAAGGATTTAGAAAAAAATGACAATTTTGTTTCGATGAGGAAGGATGTGGTGGAGAATGATTTTTGATTATTAAGCAATGCTATCTTCAAGGATTGCGAAACCACGTCTGTAATTATATATCATATATATCATTATATATCAATTAGGAGTCGTATGTATGAACCATATCTGATACTATGTAGTGATCTTTAAAAATTTCCTATGAAACAACCTTCGGGGTCATCTTTAGAAAAAATCTTTATTCTATGCATATGATACTGTCGTTGTCTTAAGGTAAGAAAAGCCTGATGAGTTACTTCAAAACTGAAGACTCTTCAGAATTTATAGAGATAGAAATTAATTGAGGTCTCCTAATATACATAACACAGAAGACATTTGATGACTCCTACAAAAGACACCAAGGTTCTTCTACTAAAATGAAAATTAAGATCTTCTGTAGAACATAGGATTTTCTATAGACTTCTAATATCTTCTACAGATATATGAAGAACCCCTTTTGAAGGTATTTTATAGACCGATGGATAAAATACGTTATAAAATGTCTTGAGGCCTTCAACAGACATAAAGGCAAAGGTCTTCTCTCTATACAAGGCATCGAAGGTCTTCTAAGCTCTTCCTCAAAGCCTCAAATGTGATCTACCTATAGAACACCTTAAAGATCTTCTGATGTCTATGGAAGAACTAAGAGGTTTTCCGTCTATAAAACAACTAAATGGTCTTCTGTCTATAGGAAACCAAAAATCTTTTCTGTCCATAGAAGACCTCAAAGGCCTTGTGTCTATAAAAGACCCCAAAGGTATTCAGCTATGGAAGACCTCAAAGGTCTTCTGTTTATGGAAGACCTCAAAGGTCTTCTGTCTATGGAAGACCTCAAAGGTCTTCATTCTGTAGAAGACCTCAAAGGTATTGCGCCTACAGAAGACATCTGTTTATGGAAGACCTCAAAGGTCTGCATTCTGTAGAAGACCTCAAAGGTATTGCGCCTACAGAAGACATCTGTCTATAGAAGACTTCATAAGTATTCATTCTATAGAAGATCCGAAATGTCGTCTGTCTATTGAAGACCCAAGAGGTATCCTTTCTATAGAAGACCTCAAAGGTCTTCTGTCTGAAAAAGACCTCAAAGGATTCTGTCTATAGAAGACCTAAAACGTCTTCCGTGTATAGAAGAACACAAATATCTTCTGCCTATTGACGACCTCAAAGGTATTCTGCTATAGAAGACCTATAATATCTTCTGCCTATAGAAGACCTCAAAGATCCTCTGCCTACAGAAGACCTCATTCGCCTAAAGAAAACCTCAAAGGTATTTCATCTTTAGAAGACCCCAAAGGTCTTCTATATGTAGAGGATCTCAAAAGTCTCTTTTCTGTAGAAGACCATAGAGGGCTTCTGTATATAGAAGTCCTCAAAGTTCTTCTATCTGCGGAAGTTCTCAAAAGGTTTCCATCCATAGAAGACCTCGAAGGTCTTCTGTCTAAAAAAGACCTTAAAGGACTTCTGTCTATAAAAGACCTCAAAGGTCTTCTGATGACGTTCTGTCTACAGAAGACTTCAAACGTTTTCTGTCTATAGAAAACCTCAAATGCCTGTTGCTTATAAAAAAACGTAAAGGTCTTCTGTCTATAGAATACTCCATGGATATTTTATCTGTAGAAGGCTTTAAAGTTGGTTTGCTGAGGAATCTGAGCTCAAAGGCCGCAAGTTCTATTGGTAAGAGTTGGGATGTGAGACCAACGGTCGTCCATTGGATCTATACGACCATTTTTCGCCCAATTCTTACATATGGCTCTCTGGTATGGTGGAATGCTCTGAACAAAACGACATATCTAAACAAACTGAACAGCGTCCCAAGAGCGGCATCACTTCTAATAACTGGTGCCATGAGAAGCACTCCACAAGCTGCCTTAAATGTGCTACCAGATCTACACCCACTGGAACTAGTAGTGCAGGAACTGGCAGCAATGAGTGCCCTTCGGCTGAAGGAGCTAGGTTCATGGCGCAGTTCCGAACACGGACGAACTGCAATCCTACGTCGATTCGGACTACCAACGGCCTCGGGGAACATTAGTGACTATATGTCACCACAAAAGTCGTTAGAGGCAACGAAGGTGCATATACCCCATAGGGATGATTTAGGGTATAGAGATTTATACCGACGGCTCTAAGATGGAAACAGGCACAGGAGCAAGCAATTCCCTGGATCTACGTATTTCATACAAGCTCAACGAATATTGTAGTGTCTTCCAAGCTGAAATTTTTGCGATCATGAAGGCCGCGGAACTGATTAACAACATGAGAGGGGACATAGCTGGACCGTTGACTATTTATGTTGATAGTCAAGCGGCCCTAAAATCTCTCAGGTCCCTTTACATCGAGTCCGCGGCAGTTCTGGATTGCAAACACGCTTTGGAGCCACTAAAATCAATCGTCACCTTGTGTTGGGCAGCCGTCGAACTAGCACGCTGCGGATCGGAGTCACAAATCGACAACTCCATCAAGCCACCATTGTGCCACTTCAGGAGAGAGATAGTACAAAAATGTCGAGAAAAATTCTGCCAATACTGGCAAAACTTGCCCAGCTGCAGCACATCAAGGGCAATCTGGCCAATCCCGTCGAAGACAAGAACCGCCTCACTGCTCTCAATGAGGAAATTAGACCTGAAACTAGCAGTGGGGATCATCACGGGTCACTGCAGACAAGATCCATGACGAGCAAATGGGAAGAAGACTTGGCCGACTACTGTAGGTTCTGCGAGGATGAGGAAGAAAGAGACGATTGAGCACCTTTTATGCCACTGTCCTATGCTCATTTCCAGTAGACTGTGTACCATGGGGGTACATACCATCCAATCACTAACAGCATTTAGCCAAGCAGAGCCGTTGGATCTACTTCACCTGGCTAAAGGCCTGAAATGGCTCCAACGTACTGGGAATGCGACAAGCACCACCTCTACACAGTAGCATCGTCAAACGCATTCCAGCTACATCTTACCCAATTTCATCACCTCAATCCAAACAATCTTCACTACATACGAACCACTAATTGCTTCTCATCCGCAGGCATCACCTTCACACCACATCACTACACCGAACAGGCGCACACACACCAGCCCAGAACCTCCAGAATCTACATCCACAACCACATCACCTACAATCTTCATCTATATATAACTACCGTTACACATCTGCATCTCCATCATACCATCACATCTTCAATCAGTTTCAATATCCAGGATGAACACAAGGTTTAAGGTTTAATTTATTGAGCCTTCTTTTTACAAACGTTATAAATTTAAGAGTGGTAGTGGTTGGTAGTATACTTAAGATTATAATGTATTATCTAAATTTACATTAGGTGTGGAGTGTGTACAGCACCATGCTTTTATATGAACTAGAAAATAGCAATAATTAATTGTAGATAATGTTATGAATTCCTTGCTCCCAAGAATACAATGTTTTCTCAATTATCTTACAAACTAAAATAAAACAAAAAAATAAAACAAAAGGATTTTTAAATAATAAAACACAACATCCACGTTAACCCCTGTGCGTACCAGATATAGCTTTTGTATAAATTCATATCGCAGATTGACATTGATGTTAAAGTTCGGTGGCATCACATTTATATAACCGATTGGAGATAAATAATTTATGTTCGTCCAACTATATGGTTCTTGGTTGTCATAAATTGATGATACATAACTATTCTGATGATTTTTAACTCGCTCAACAAATTTTGAAATCAAGTCACAGACATATAAACCAATAGGAGTAATTTTGGACTCGCCATAAATTACCCTGTTTGAAAAACGCTTACAACTTGATTCATAGTATTTACCAATACAATGCCGTAAAAATTTCCTTTCCAGAATTTCCATTTCACTGATTACAACAGGGGATATATTGAACCATATAGAAAAGGCATACATAAATACTGGTCTTATACTTGTTTTATATAAAAGAAGTTTAGTTCTCATAGAAAGATCTTTGTTTACCAAAATTCTGGAAAAAGAACCCAGTATTCTATATGCTTTCCCCAATACCTGCCTAGCATGTTTATTAAATTTTAAAAGATTATTCAACGTAATTCCTAAATATTTAAGTGAATTTTCTACTGGAATTTCAACTCCATTGAATGTTAACTTCAACTTTTTACTTTCGGGAACCACAAATTTTTTGCATTTCCCTGACGCGTTCCTTATACAAATTGTTGGATGAACACAATGGACCTCAAGGTCTCCGAGTGGAGTGGCTGCCCATCCTATAACCTAACCTAACCTAGGAGCCATATGTATGAATGATATCTGATACTATTTATGTTGGTGACCTTTAAAATATTTTATATTAAACGACCTTCGGGGTTTTATATATAAAAAAAACTTTTTTCTACGCATATGATACTCTCGATGTCTTAAAACCTGTTAATATAGATATTAAATATTTGAGGTCTTTTAAAGATAAAAGGTGCTCTATAGGCCTTTCGGTGACTTAAGGATTTTTTCTATAGAGGAATTTAGAGGTTTTTTCTGAGAGAAGACTCTTGCGATTTTCTCAAGAAAGAAAAATGTAAATAAAAACCTTTTAAGTCTTCTTATGTAACGATCAAAAGTCGTATCCTCGTTTTTGACTACAATCAGTATTTTATTTATTTCGTATTTCCATTGAAATAATAAAATACTTAAATTATTTGAATTAACGGAAAAATGGATCACCTAGTGGCAATGTGAGGCACTAATCAACATCAAAAGAAACATCGGTAACCCTGGCGGCAATTACTACCAAACTTCATCACACAATCAGTTGTGTTGCTGTGCTGGCCTGCCGCCAACAGGTATAAAAGGAGGCTGCAAACAGACACTCGAGACAGTCGTCTGTTGATGGCTGGTGTGCTAAGTGGGGTTTATAACGTTCCCTTGGCAAAGTGGAAGTAGTGTAGCATTAGTCTGTTGAGTTGAGTGGGGGATTACCGTGCCCTCAGCGAAACAGAAATTAGTTTTGTTTGTGAGTGTGTTTAGAGTCAGGAGGGGGATTGCCGTGCCCCTGGCTGTAGACATCTGTGTGTGTTCGAAGTCAAGTGGGGGATTGCCGTGCCCTTGGCTTTAGACATATTATTTGTGGAGTGTTGGGAGTCAAGTGGGGGATTACCGTGCCCTTGGCCCCAGACATATTTGTGAACTTGTGAGTGTGTGTTAAGAGTCAGGAGGGGGATTGCCGTGCCCCTGGCTTTAGACATCTGTGTGTGTGTTTGGAGTCAAGTGGGGGATTACCGTGCCCTTGGCCCCAGACATATTTGTGAACGTGTGAGTGTGTGTTTACAGTCAGGAGGGGGATTGCCGTGCCCCTGGCTTTAGACATCTGTGTGTGTGTTTGGAGTCAAGTGGGGGATTACCGTGCCCTTGGCCCCAGACATATTTGTGAACGTGTGAGTGTGTGTTTAGAGTCAGGAGGGGGATTGCCGTGCCCCTGGCTTTAGACATCTGTGTGTGTGTTTGGAGTCAAGTGGGGGATTGCCGTGCCCTTGGCTTCCGACATATAAACAACTGTAGTTCCATGTCAACGTTCTTTGGCTTCTGCTGTGCCAAAACGGTTACCAACAATTCTACCGTCAGTATTCATCGGAGCGCTGCCTTGCCAAATCCGCTGCCCACTAGTCTGCCATCAACTTTGATCGGACCGCTACCGTGCCAAAGCCGCTGCCAACTATTCTGCCCTCAACATTGATCGGACCGCTACCGTACTAAATTGCTGCCAACTATTCATCGTCATAATAATGCTCAATACAGTGTTGTGTAAAGTGTATTTATTACTAATAAATAAAGGAAAGATTATAACGTTTTAAAGAAAAATGAACTGTGTGCCTTTCCTCTCTCTAATGTCCTATAACAAATAAATTCTTGTGATGACCCTGGCCCCGCTGAACCTACCCCAGCTTCAAAGTGAAAATACATCGTCACACTTAAAAACTAGTTTTATAGTCTTCTCTTGATGTCACCACACAAGAGGTCTTAAGGAAGTACAGACTCCTTGAGATCTTTTGGATACCTTCTATAGAATGTCCTAGAGGTTTTGGTAATGCACATGTTGAACTTCCTTTCTATGGACAGAGAGATAAAATATAAATGAGAACTCATTGATCTTCAATATGCATAGAAGATCCTACAGGCATCCTGTAGAAAAAACCCTGAGGTCTTCAATGAAAAAATAACATTGAAATTGTCTATGAAAATAAGATCCTTAAAACAAAAACGCTTAAGATCTTTTATACTTGATATACTTGAGGTCTTTTCCGAAAAAAAATGTCCTCAAGATTTTCCAAGAAAGCAATAGATCCTTGAAATCATAAATAGATTGCATACCTTTGAGATTTTTTATGAAAAATGATTTTAATTCTTTAGAAGAACAACGTCTGTGGCCTTGGAATTTTATAATAGTTAAAGATTCTATGAGACAGAAGACCCTTTACGTATTCTATACCCAGAAAAGTCTTCTATAGACTTTTAAAATCTTCCATAGAAAGACAACTTGATGTGTTTCTACAAACAGAAAATCTTGACCATCTTCTTTCAATAAACAGAAGTCTTTAAAAATCCTCTTTAGGACAGAATAACTTTAAGGTGTTCTATAACACAAAAGACCTTTAACGACTCCTACAGAAGACCTTATAGGTCTTCTATTGGACGGAAAATTAAAATCTTTTAAGGTCCTCTACAGACATATGAAGGAGATCATTAAGGTCTTTTATAGACAGAAGACTTAAACAATCTTCTATTGAAATAACACATGGATAAAAGACTTTATAAAACGCATTTAAGGTATTCTTCAGTCTATAGAATGAAGACATTGAGGATCTTCTTTAAAAAGTAAACACGTCTACAGAATACGTTTAAGGTTTTCTATAGCCAGAATACTTTTAAGATCTCCTACAGTCATTAGATTTGGTAGGTCTTCTATAGACAGAAGACCTTTGAGGTTTTCTTTAAACAGAAGACATTTGGGGTTTCATACCTCAATTATTTTTTGTCCATAGAAGACACCGCCTGTAGAAAGCCTCAAGTGTTTTCCATCTATAGAAGACCTCAAAATTCTTCTGCCCATAGAAGAACTCAAAGATCCATAGTCTTAAGAAGACCTCAAAAGGTCTTCTGCCGTTCGAAAATCTCGATGGTCTTCTGCCCATAGAAGACTTCAAAAATATATTGTTCATAGATGTCCTAAAAGGTGTAGTGCCGATAGAAGACTTCATGGGTCTTCTGTCTATAGAAGAGCTCAACTATCTTCATTATATAGAAGATCCCAAAGATGCTGACGGCAGGATAGTTGGTGGTGGCTTTGGCTCAACAGCAGCGACTTCAAAAATATATTGTTTATAGATGTCCTTAAAGGTTTTGTGCCGATAGAAGACTTTAAGGGTCTTCTGTCTATAGAAGAGCTCAACTGTCTTCATTATATAAAACACCCCAAAAATACTGACGGCAGGATAGTTGGTGGCGGCTTTGGCTCAATAGCAGCGAGCCGATAAATGCTGACGACAACGTAACACATGAGGAGGCAAAGATTCTTTCAGTAAAGCAACACAATAAGATGCTTTGGTTGCAGTACTTGCTTGGGTGTTACCGTGAGAGCCATCCTAATCACCATCTGCTGGCTAGGCCCGACACATTCAGGCATATCAGGAAGGATATTCATGCTCTAGAGAGGGAGGTCCAACAATATAGGAGAGAACCACTAGATCAACAGGCATATCAAGCAGGTTTAAATAGTATTCACACGGATGCAGTTGCTAAGGCCATAAGCAAATATAGTGTGAATAAAGTCCTCGAAATACATCCCCCATCTATCGCAGCTGAGGAGCGTCAGCTGTCACGACAAACTAGAGTAGTTTTGGCTCAACTACGCTCGGGATATTGCAGTCGCCTAAATTCTTATTGGGCGGAAATCGACCGCGCCGTGCAAGACATCTGCCCAGTATGCGGCATGGACCCACACGACACAAAACACCTTTTTAACAGCCCAGCCAATCCTACTCATCTAACTCCAGTGGATCTGTGGCCACATCCCATCGAAGCAGCCAATTTCCTGGAAATGGAGATAGACCCAGAGCCAGATTGAACAGAAAAACGAACATACAAACATAATAATAAACACTTTTACAACAACAAAAACCTGACACAACCGATATGTGTATGTCGACAGCCAAGGACACGGCAATCCCCCACATGACTCCAACCACAATACAAACTATTTTCTGCTTAGTCGAGGGCAACGTTAAAAACCCCACTCAACTGAACAGTATGGTTGGGCAATCTAGTCCCCGGAGCGGATCGATCCTTCTAGTTCCTTTTCCCAAAAGGAAATTGTTCCTTAATATAGTTCCATATTTCCAAATAGTTCCGAGACCGATATAGTTCAACGAATCTTTCTCTTTCATCGTTCTTTTCGTTCCAAATAGTTCCGAGAACGAAATAGTTCAACGAATCTTCTTCTTTCGTCGTTCTGTTTGTTTCCTTTGTTTCAAATAGTTCTGAGACCGAAATGTTTTCATGGTTTGCTTGATGAATGGCATAAAAATAAATTGCAGCAAAAGAACAGCAACGACGAAAGATCGACGTAGGCTTTAAATTGAAGGAACGAGAAGAACAAAAGGAACTATATAAACGTAAGAACTGGATATAGTTCAAATAGTTCCTTGTCCGGAATAGTTCCTTGGAACTAGTTCGTTCCGGAACTACACAACTCTACTGAACAGACCTGCTACTGCACTACTTCCACAATTGCCAAGGGAACGACGACTGCCACGATTGTCTGTTGGCAACCTTCTTTTATACCCGTTGGTGGTAGCTGCCCATCACATCAACACAACTAACCCAGCTGATTGTATGCTGACGTTGTTCGCCCAGATGATAGTGCTGATGGTATGGTGCAGTTGTTTAGTTGTCATTCCGTTGATTAATTTCGCCCCATTCTACTAGGGCACCTAGTCCGTTAATTTAAGTTGACAATTACAAATTTATTTATTTCAATGTACGACTTTTGATCGTTACAACCTGTGCGTCTTCTGCCTATGGAAGATTTCAAAGAACTTCTGTCTTTAGAAGACCTCAAAGGTCTTCTTTCTATAAAAGACATCAAAGGTCTAATAAATATAGAAGACCTCAAAGGTCTTCTGTCTATAAATAACCTCACAGTTATTTTGCCTATGGAAGGCTTGACAGTTGTTTTGCCTATAGTAGACCTTGGTGGTTAAAGCAAAGGTCGCGTGCCTATACAAGAAGGTCGTCTGTCTAGAGGATACCAGAGGTCTTCCGTCTGTACAAGATATTAAAGGTCTCCTTGCCTACGGAAGACATCAGGTGACTTCTGTCTATAGAAGACCTCAGTGGCCTGCTGCTTATTAAAGACCTCAAAGGTCTTCTGTTTATAGAATACTTTATAGGTATTCTGCCTATAGAAGACTTCAAAGGTATTCCGCCTATAGAAGAGCTCGTGCCTCTTCATTCTGTGAAAGACTTCACATTTTTTCTGTCTACTGAAGACCTCAAAGGTCTTCTGTCTACAGAAGACCTTAAAGGTCGTCTGCCTATAAAAGACCTCAAGGTTCTTCTGCATATAGAATATTTCAGAATGTTTTTTGAATATAGGATACCTCAATGAGTATATACCTGTAGAAGTTATAGAAAAACTTCTGCATATAGAAGACATCAACGGACTCCTGCCTATAGAAGAAATGTCTTCTGTCTATAGAAGACATCAAACGTCCTCTGTCTATAAATGATATCAAAGGTCTTTTGTCTGAAGAAAACCTAAAGGGTCCTCGGCCTATGTAGGACTTGAAAGGTCTCCTGTCCATAGAAGACCTAAAAGATATTCTGCATTTAGAACACCTTAAAGATCTGCTGTCTATAGAAGACTTCAAAGTTCTTCTGATTTTGTAAAAACCTCAAAGGTCTTCTGCCTCTAGAAGACGTTTCTGCCCATAGTAAATCCCAAAGGTCTTCTGCTTATAGAAACCCTCAAAGATCTTCTGTGTACAGACGACCTCAAAGATCTTTTGTCTATAGAAGACCGCAAAGGTGTTCTCTCTATTGCAGACCCCGATGATGTTCTGTCTATAGGAACTATCAAAGGTCTTCTGTCTACAGAAGACCTGTAAGTTGTTCTGTCTATAGAAGGCCTGTAAAGTATTTTGTAGAATACCTATAAGTTCCCCTTCTATAGACTTAAGACCCTTGAGGTTTTCTTTAGACCCTTGAGGTTTTTTTAGACCCTTGAGGTATTCTATAGACGAAGATCTTTGATGTCATTTATAGGCATAGGATTTTCGAGGTATTCTATAGAGACAAGACTTGCGATGTCTTCTATTCACAGAAGGCCTTTGAAATTTTCGATAGCCAGAAGTTCTCTATAGATTGAAGAACTTACAGGCACTCTATAGCTAAAAGTCCTTTGGGGTCTTCTATAGACAAAAGACCCTTAATGTTTTCTATGGGGAAAGAATTTTCTATAGGACAATCTATTGTAGGACAGATGCTTTTAAAGTCTGCTCTAGGTCAGAAGACTGAGTAGTTTCTAAAGGCAGAAGATCCTGAAGGTCTTCTTTAGATAGAAACTCGTTAGGGTTTTTTAGTTACGTAAGACTTTTAAACCTTCTATGAATGGAAATCCTTTAATTTTATCTATAGACAAAGGGAATTTAGGGTCTTCGAATAAAAGACCTTGAAACTCGTGGAGATTTTCTGTAGGCATCAAATCTTCTATTGTACCGAAAACCTTTTATTGGTTAGAAGCCATGGAAGGTCTACGATTTCCTAGAGAAGGTCTACGATTTCCTAGAGAAGGTCTACGATTTCAAGAGAAGAAAAAGGCGTTACGACTCGCGTCCGTTCAAATGGGATTTAGCTGGAAATAAGCCTGTTGTAGCAAACGAGCTCGTCTTGCTAGTACCAAAGTTTGAATAGACAATTGGGAACTGCTTAACATTTGGAGCCAATAACAATTAATACAAACTTTGTCAACAATGGAATAGAAAGGAACATGCGATCCCACCCGTTATACCCCTTCCTAACGAGAAGTGATAAAAGGAAATGGGTGGAAGATCTATAGGGTATTCCCTAAACAGGTGACATTCAGCAACATGCTTCTTTGATCTTCATTTGACCGACTTCTTTAGAGAGAAAATCTATGGAATCTGCGAAAACTATTGAAAAAAATTGGCCTGTGGTCCATGAACAATTACACTGGAAAATTTTTAAACGATTGTCAAGGTATCATTTGTTTAAAAAATATCTTTAAAAGGGTCTCGTTTAATTCTGTAAAATATTTCAAAATCGTTCGATGGCTCCTAAAGCAAGTAGTCTTTAAAATTCACCTATGGTCCCGGCAATTTGTATTTTATCCCCCTTTTAAAGTTGTATTTGTCTCGATTTTTTAAAAATATTTTAGATTTTTGTAAAGCTTTCATTTATATCTCCTCATCTTAGACAAATGTTTATGCTTTTGAGACCTGAACAAACAACAATACCAATTTTCTTCAGATGCAATGGATAATACTCAGATTTTTTTTTAATAAAAGAGCTCTCAATTTTGTGCATTTCTTTCAAGATTTTGTTAAGCATTTCACAATGTATCATATTTAGTTGTTGTTGTTGTTATTTCTGTTAAAGTGGTGAATGTTGCCATGCCATGGTGATGGACAATCAACAAGAAATCCTGAACAATTTTAAAGTGGTATTTTCTTTGGAGTGCCTGAAAAATACGAATGGATTTAGAAAATAATGTTTATTTTGATATTTCAATAGAGTAAAATAAGCAGTTGTACACAATATGCAAAGAAGCAAATAAATACGGAGACCAAAAATGTAGCAGACGAAGTAGAAGGGATTTTATTTTCAAGATGCTGGGGACTGGAATTTATATAAGAAAAAAATAAATATAAATAAATAACAGAAAAAATATAAATATTTTTTTAAGAGGATACACCTGAACTCGGAGAGATATTTAAAATATTCATTTGCAACTGAATATAATTATAATCTCATTTAAAAGTGTTCTCCCTCTCCCTCTGATTAATTATCGCAATCATGTTATTACCTCAATTACCACCTCCATCATTTAGCAAATTGTCATTACCTAATCTCACTCATTCTTTTAAATGTTAAGTTTTCCCTTTTTTAACTGATTCGATTATTGTTGTTATTCAATTTTGGCAGAGGTTGCCAAAATATTTTATCAAAACACCATTTCCTCTCTCTTCCATATTCCTCTCCCCCTCCCACACAAAAAAAAACTTTGGCACACAGCATTGTCACTCATTTGGCATGCGACAAAGTGTATAAAAATCACTTACCTTTATTAACATAATTACATTTCCATCCAGCGAGGGGTTGGCTGCATTGCAAGGAACCGAACCATTCGTTATGCCTACCGTTCGCTGTAATAAACTTAATAAAAATAAATGTCAACAAATAATCCCAAGAAGAAAGGATCTCTCTTCACACTACATAAAAAAACCTAACAGCCACTTACCTTTCATCAAACAACAGCAACAACGACAAATCACTTAATTAAAATTCACGGAAGGAAAACTGTGAAAAATATTCGGTAAACAAAAAAGGGACAGGCATAGTCACATTTTTCCGATTCTTAGAAAGCTGCCGAGTAGAGAATTGAACATTTGTTTAGACTTGTGTTGCTTTTTTTTAATTTCAGCAGAACTTATTGTTTAGATTAATTACATATTTAATTGAGAGAATGTGATAAAGAAAATCTTAAAGCAAAGACGGTAGTGAAACCTATTAGAAAATTGTCGAAGATGGTAGGCTAAGGGCAAAAGTTAAAAAAACCGTTAATTGAATTAAGTATTTTTTATTTTTGCCTTATTAAGGCGAAGGCCATTTATAGTGATATTTAATTAATTCTCTTTCGAGTTGAGCTGTAAGGCCTTTAGAGATACATTGAAAAATTAGGAGTCTACCGAAGTCCCACGCATTCAACCATTACACTACGTTTCACGGGTGGTAAAGCCGATCCTCAGGTGTATTAGGATGTTGTTTTTGTGGCAGACGATGGCATTAAGTATTTTATCAAAAGTTTCCACCTTTTCAGACAATGGTACAATGTGGCGTATGAACAACTGGTGTACAAAAACATTTTATTAGTTATATCCTCAGCCTTTTGGCTAAAGAAGGTATGGTCTATGAAGCCTTGAAGAAATTTCTTTAAAAAATCCACGCTTTGTGGTCTTTAGTGGCTTGAAGAATTTTCCTTAAAATATCCACGCTTTGTTATCTATGGAGGCTTGAAGAAATTTGCTTAGAAAATCCCCGCTTTGTGGTCTATGAAGGCTTAAAGAAATCTCCTTAAAAATCCACGCTTTGTGGTCTATGGAGGCCAGAAAAAATTTCCTTAAAAAATCCACGCTTTGTGGTCTATGGAGGCCAGAAGAAATTTCCTTAAAAAATCCACGCTTTGTGGTCTATGGTGCCTTGAAGAACTTTCCTTAAAAATCCACGCTTTGTGGAGGCTTGAAGAAATTTTTTTAAAACATCCACGCTTTGTGGTCTATGGAGGCTTGAAGAAATTTCTTTAAAACATCCACGCTTTGTGGTCTATGGAGGCTTGAAGAAATTTCTTTAAAACATCCACGCTTTGTGGTCTATGGAGGCTTGAAGAAATTTCTTTAAAACATCCACGCTTTGTGGTCTATGGAGGCTTGAAGAAATTTCTTTAAAAAATCCACGCTTTGTGGTCTATGGAGGCTTGAAGAAATTTCTTTAAAAATCCACGCTTTGTGGTCTATGGAGGCTTGAAGAAATTTCTTTAAAAAAAATCCACGCTTTGTGGTCTATGGAGGCTTGAAGAAATTTCTTTAAAAAATCCACGCTTTGTGGTCTATGGAGGCTTGAAGAAATCTCTTTAAAAATCCACGCTTTGTGGTCTATGGAGGCTTGAAGAAATTTCTTTAAAAAACCCACGCTTTGTGGTCTATGGAAACTTGAAGAAATTTCTTTAAAAAATCCACGCTTTGTGGTCTATGGAGGCTTGAAGAAATTTCTTTAAAAAATCAACGCTTTGTGGTCTATGGAGGCTTGAAGAAATTTCTTTAAAAATCCACGCTTTGTGGTCTATGGAGGCTTGAAGAAATTTCTTTAAAAAATCCACGCTTTGTGGTCTATGAAGGCTTGAAGAAATTTCTTTAAAAAATCCACGATTTGTGGTCTTTGGATGCTTGAAGAAATTTCTTTAAAAATCCACGCTTTAAAAAATCCAACATTGTGGTCTATGGAGGCTTGAAGAAATTTCTTTAAAAAATCCACGCTTTGTGGTCTATGCACCCGCATCCGATCCACTTAAGGCTCCTACAATAGGTTAACAGAACTGTGGGAAAAAACAGTCTGTGTCTTCTGACCGACCGTCTAGGATACATGCAGTCTCCTCTACATCCTCACATAACCTGTCCTCCCACTTGCTTGTCATAGATCTGATGCCGCAGTGACCAGTAATGACGCCTACAGGGATTTTGATTTATGAAGTAAGAGAATAGACGCAGTTCTACGCGCTGAGATTGCCGGCCAGATTGCCTTTGATACCTTACAGCCAGATAGTTCCTGCCAAACTCTTACGCAAATTCTTCTGCCTGAAAAACACTGTAATTGCCACTAAGCTTGTACGAGTTTCTGATATTCAGTTCTTTACAAAACACCCCAGATCCCGTGCCTTCTTCCATCTTCGACCCATCGGTGAAAATCGATAGGCTATCGGGAATTGGCCTGCCACATTATTACATCTGCTATGTCAAAGTACAGGCTTGGTGAAATGTAGCCCGTTTCACCTCCCCCGTCTCTTATTCCAATCGGACATTCTATTCACTGTAGTACGCTAGCATGTCCAAGACGTGAGGCATGCCACAGTAATTAGCTCCAGAATCTGCGAGGCAGATTGTGAAGCTTGATACTGTACTAGAATATCCATAGGTTGGACATTCAGTATAGCATTCAGTGCTACCTGAGGTGTACTTTTTGCTGCCCAGAAATGAGAACTGACGCAGCTCGTTGCACAGAAGCTAACCTGGACAAATTGGAATTATTGCTAAGGGCATGTCACCAGACGAGACAACCATAGGTCAAGATGGGGCAGACCACTATCTGATACAGTAAGTTTATTACAGGTGGTATGACACCCCAACTCTTGCCTATGGAATTTTTCCGTTATTTTGGATTTTATGTAGCCGGTATTTGATCTGCCCATTGATAAAAGTTTCAATTCATACTAGTTGAGGGTGTATCTCCGACCAACTTATTTTTTGGTCTAAGACCTAGAGAAGACCTAGAAGTTTTCTAAAAGAAGGTCATATGACCTTCTTAGAGAAGATCCTGCAGCCTTCTATGATCTTTTTTGAGAAGATCAAAGGGTATTCTTTGACTTAGGATCTTCTATGAGAAGACCTAAAGGTCTTCTTTGTAAAGGCCTGGAGATCTTCTTTGTGAAGACCTGGGGATCTTGTTTGGAAAGACCTAAGTGTCTTCGTTGAGGAGACATAAGGGTCTTCTTTGAGAGGACGTAGGATCTTCTAAGAGATGACCTAGGATATTCTAAGAGAAGACTTAGAAAATTTCAATCCTGTTGCCTTCTATGAGAAACCCAAATGCTATTCTATGAGAAAACCTAAAGGTCTGCTATGGGAAGATCCTGCGCACTTCTGTGAAAGGACCTAGGGATATTATATGAGAGGACCTAAATCTTTTTTTGCGAAGACCTAGGAATCTTCTTCGGAAATTCCTAAGTGTCTTCTTTGAAAAGACCTAGGATTCTCTATGAGATGTCCTAAGGGTTTTTTTTGAGAAGATTTAGAATCTTCTACGAGAAGGCTTGAGAGTCCTCAATGAGAAACCCTATGAGTCCTCTTGGTGAAGATCTAGAATCTTCTATGAGAAGTCCCAAGGGTCTTCTTAGAGAAGACCTTAATGTCTTTTGAGAAAACCTAGGATCTTCTATGAGAAGACCTAAGGTTATTCTTTGAGAACACCTAGGCATGTTCCCTGGGAAGACCTAAGAGTCTTCTATAAGAAGTCCTAAGAGTCTTACTTGAGAACAGCTAAGTGTCTGCTATGAGAATACATAAGGATCTTCTATGAGAAGACCTACAGGTATTCTATGGGAAACCAACGGGACTTCTATAAGAAAGCCTAAGTTTTTTCTATAATAGAAGACCTAGGGTCTTCTATGAGAGGACCTAAGGATCTTCTATGAGAGGACCTAAGGATCTTATATGAGAACATAGGAAAGTTTGGGATTTTTTGATTAGTAGACCTGGAGATCTTCTATAAGAAGATCTAGGAGTATTCTTTGAGAAAAGATATGGATCTTCTATTTAATGTGTAGATCTAAAGCTCTTCTGGGAGAAGACATCTTCTATAGTAAAACTTTGAGGTCTTCTGTGAAAATACCAAGACCTCTTGTAAAATCTAGGGATCTTCTACGAGAAGACTTAGAGGTCTGGTAATAGCAAGGGGTCTTGAATGAGAAGACCAATGGCCCTCAATGAGAACACCAAGGGGTTTTTAATGAGAAGACCTAGGTTTCTTCTATGAGAAGACCTAAAAATACATTGTGATCTCCCATGAAAGGCCCAGCGGACTTTTATGAGGAAAAGTTGTTGGCTCCTATGAGAAGACTTAGATGTTTCACAAGTCCTGGGGATCTTTGATGAGAAGACCTTATGATCTGGTGGTCTTCTTTGAGGATACTTCAAGGTGTTTTATGGGAAGGCCTTGTGCTCTTCCCTTAGAAGAACCTGAAGTGTGCAATAAAAGAATATATAGTTTAATATGAGATCCCACATGGTCTTCTATGGGAACAATTTGTGGTCTTCCAGGGAAGACCTTCTGTTCTACCATGAGAGAATCTTGGTTACTACTATGGGATGACATTGAGGTCTTTCTTAAGAAGCGCTTTGTGTCCTTAACACAAGGATCGGCTAATATAAGGCCTATGGATCTTCTAAGAGAAGGCCTAGTTTTCGTCTGTTGTCCATGAAAAGACTTCGATGTCTTCCAAGAGAAGATTTAGGGGTCTGCTGTGAGAAGACATTGAGATTTGCTTTGAGAGAAAAAAATAATCCTGAGGTCTTCTTTGACAATTAATTGGGGTCGTACATGGGAGGACTTTATTGTCTCTTCCGAAAGAAGATATGGAGATCTGATATGATATGACTTTGGGTCATCCATGAGATGATGTTGTAATCTTCCTTATTTATCGAAAAAATTAAAATTTTCGATAAAACGATTAGCCAATTTAATTATTATTTCTCATCAAATAAAATTATTTTAGAAAATAAAAAATAATTCGAAAATTATTTTATCGGTTGGAATCAAATATCAAAATATTTAATAGACCCTTGTCAATTTGAAAATTATTTTTGTCGCGTGAAAATCCATCGAATAATAATTGAATATTTGACATTTCTTATCAAACGGTTACCAGGTTTTTTTTTGTACGGAGACCTTGAAACGTTGTTTCTATCTTTCGATGTACTACAGGAGAACTTCTAGAACCTCTGGCCATGAATGAAACATTTCAAAACTCTTTTGGTTAAAAAAATCAATAATTTTGTAAGTTCATTTTAAAGGTAATATAATAAATCTGGGATATTATACATACATTTTTAGAAACAATTTAAGCACTGTTAAGTACTGTTGAAGCCATAGGCAAACAAATTCATCACCAGCATCTGGTCAAGGCGTTAAACGAGCAATACTTCCTTAGGCAATAAAATCGTACAGAGTGGACACTACCGTCTTTCTGTTGGCTGCTAGCCTTCCATGTTGGTTGCATTTGATTCTCTAAGTCAATCATTCATGATGATTGTTTTTTTTTTTTTTTTTTTTTTTTTTTGGGGAGAGTGCTTTGACTTATGAATGAGAATTCTTGGCAGTTGCCAGTGGCGTTTTTGTGTTTTTCTGTTTTGGAATAGAGGCTGTGGGACTCTTTTATGTATGTATGTGTGCATATTTCCTAAAACTCATAAATAAATATGCTTTGACAAATTGATTACATGATTTTATTAATGAGAAAACTTAATATAAATGATATGAATTTTTCTTAGAAGAGGTTTTCAAGGAGGTTTTTTCAGAACGACCATCATTCAGAAGTCAGCTGTCATTTTCCATTAAACTCTAATGCAATATTTCCTGAGAAAACTAAAATGCTTGGTTTCCTAATTCTATAGGAATGCGCTCCTTTACACAACTTCCTGGAAGCTCATTGTGAAATCAGTGGCTGGCTTGTAAGTACCAACTAACTATTCTTTACCTTTCATCTTCTCTTTTATTCCTTCACACACTTGCACCACACCATCATTAGTTAGGTAGAATACCAACATCCTGTTTGAATTCACAAATGCATGGCTAGAATATTATTCATTTGTAGGAGCTGGAGCACACGGCTCTACCATTCGCCTACAACAATACTCCTCTAACAATGGGCCATAACTAACATGTGTACGTAACCATGCCAATGCAGACTTTTGTCTTCTTTCCATAGCTCTTTACCGAGAACTTGATTGCTTTCTCGCTACCTATCTCTTCTCTAATGATATTATTGCTCTGCCAGGCTAAGGTGTCCTGAACTACGGCAAATGATGATTATTATGATGACATTCAGGTGCAAGATGAGCCTCATTGTTCTGCTGCTCTGCGTTGTTACGACAAGCTGGTGGTGTTGCTGATGCTTTCATTTCATTTGTTTGCCGTGTGATTTGTTTGAAGTGGTAGCAGGGTTAAGCAGGATGTTGCAGATGTTGCTGTCAATAACAGCATTAGCAGGAGGCGAATGGCAACATCACAGGATAATGGTTAATACACCTCGATTGTATTGTCATTTAAGTCTGTAGCAATCAGAGTGAAAGTAAATGGACAAATAAAGAAACAAGTATATTTGGAATTTATTCCAATGTCTCAGGAGGCCACATAGTCAAGGAGATGTCTGCTTTGTTTTACTGTAGTGTTGTTGTAAATTGTAGTACTGCTGACATTTCTCCTCTACATCGGAGCACTTCAAATGCAATGCCATGACGAAAAATAGGAAAGGTATTTTACCACTCCTTAGCTTCCTTTTGTTGTCGCATTTGACTAATGAATGCCTTTGTTTTGGGGTTAATGCATCGTTAAAGAGTTTTTATAAAGTGGGAGGACGATAAAAAAAGTAATATATGTTTCTAAAAAGAATACTGCTGTAAAAAATTATTTAAAAAATCCACACCTCTTGGTCTTTTGTGAAGACCACAAGGTATTCTCATAGAAGGTAGCTTTTTATGGAAGAAGTTTTAAAGAAATGGCTTCAAAAAATTATTTAAAAAATCCAAGCCTGGGTGTTTAAAAAAAGTAACTTTCAAAGAAATGGCTCGAAAAAATTATTTAAAAAAAATCCACACTTTGTGGTTTATAAAGAAAAAAAAAAAATAAAAAAACAAGCTTTTGTGGGTTCAGAAATTTGTGGTTTTAAAACAATTAAACAAATTCAAGCATTCGTTGTTTCATAAAAATTATTTGAAACATACACGCATTTGTGGTTAAAAAAAATAAAAAAGCCAAGGCTTTGTGCTCCCAGAAAAATTCTTAAAATAATCCAAACCGTTGTTCTTTTCAAAAAAAAAAAAATATTTAAAAAAATCCAATAAATCAAAGCATTATTTTCGAAACATTCACGCCTTTGCGGTTTTAATAAAAATTACCAACAAAATCCAAGCCTTTGTGGTTCCAGAAAAATTCTTTAAAAAATACACACCTTTGTTCCTTAAAAAAAATAAAAAAATCAAGCAATTTAAAATATTAGTTTAAAAAAAATAATTAAAAAATTTCATGTCTTTGTTTTTTTAGTTAATTCAAAAAATCCTCGATTTGGTTTTTTTAACAAAATAAAAAAATAAATTTAGCACTGTCCGTCCCTCTGTCTGTCTGGATGGAGCGCACGATAACTCTCGAAAAGATCAACTGGTTATGTCTAAAATTTGGCTTTCGTAATATTTTGTCCAAACTTAGTTTAAGTTCGAAGATGGGTTATATCGGTCCACTCCTTGCGGTACCTCCCCCACAAAAGTTCGAAAATGTTCGGAAAAATTGTGCGCACAATAACTCTTGAAGGGAGTAACCGATTTGGTCCATACTTTGCACATCGTGCAATTTCTATCAGACTTAGATGAGGTTCCAATATGGACTCAATCGGTGCACCCTTCGGGTACCTCCCACACAAAATTTCGGAAAAGTGCAGTTTAGGACCTGCTCTCGAATTGCTTTCAGTTTTGCTGTAACAACTTATATTTACTGCCTCCAATACGACAGTACATGTTTCATTAGGGGCAAGTCCATACTTACTGAGAAAATAGCCTGAAAGTTGCAAAAAGTCCCTGTGACACCGTGTGTAGTGGTTGGAGCGCAAGATAACTCTCGAACGGATCTGCCGATTCGGTCCAAAATTTGGCTCTCATAAAATTTTATTCAAACTTAATTTAAATTCGATGATAGGCTATATCGGTCCACTCCTTCTGGTACCACCCCCATAAAAGTTCACAAATGCTCGGAAAAATTGTGCGCACGATAACTCTTGAATGGAGTGACCGATTTGGTCCATACTTTACACATCCTTATATGTCTACCAGATATAGATCAGGTTTGAATATGAACTATATTTGTCCACTCCTTCGGGTACCTCCCACACAAAATTTCGGATAAATTCACTTTAAGGCACGCTCTCGAATCACTTTGATTTCTGTTGAAGCAACTTGCATACGCTGCCTCCTTTACGTGGCAAGAGTTTTTTCAGATCGAATGTATTTAGGGTTTTTTCAGAATTTTGTGACCCTTTTTGAACATTTGAACTTTCAGACAAAAATGTGGATTAGGATTAATGTTCAAAAGTGTTTCGGAGGAGGTACTTGAAGGAATGGACCGACATAGTCCATTATGAAAGTGGATCTTATTTTGGGAATCTTATCTTTTCGATAGATATCCCACCCACTAGAGTTGTGCCAAAGGAACTATATGGAACTATCTAGTTCACTTCGCAGTTCCAATGGCCCAAATTTTTTCTTTGAACAAACTGCGTATACTTAGCATCACACGTTATATTTCATGATATTACTCATACCTTTTGGAAGTAGTACAAGGAACTAGATTACCCAACTCTACCACCCACTAGTCATTTCAGTGGGTCATCGTATAACAAATGGACCAGTAGGCCAGGAAGCATGAACTTGTCCACGGAAAACATAATATCGCTGTAAACAGGACCACAACGAATAGCAACGGTATACATTTCCAAAGGATCTTCGAACAGACCCTAAATTGCACTTAAACAAAAATTTTGAACTTTTGCAGGGAAGGTACCTTAAGGAGAGGACCAATATGGGTCATTTTTGGAAGTGAAACTAAATTTGGACAAAATATTAGAAGATCGAAAGTTTGGACCAAATTGGTTACCGCATTCAAAAAAGTGTACCGTGCATACCGTTTTAGTGAAATTTTTTTAAATTTTGGGGGGAAGTATAGGAAATGGTAGACCGGTATTGCCCATCTCCGAACTGAAACTTAGTTTGGACAAAATATATCGAAGGCCAAACTTCCGACCAAACCGGTTGAGCAGTTCGAGATCTACGTGCTATCCAGCCACTATATACGGTGCCATACGGATTTTTACAGCTTTTGGGCAGTTTTCTCAGGAAGTATTTACTTGCCCCTGAAAAAACTTGTACGATCGTAAAGGGGGTCAGTGAATGCAATTTGCTACAACAAAAATCAAAGTGATCCGAGAGCAGGTCTTAAAGTGAACCTATCCGAATCTGTGTGTGGAAGGTACCCGTAAGAGTGGATAAATATAGTCCACACTCGAACCTGATCTATAACTTGTAGATATATTAGGATGTGTAAAGTATGGACCAAATAGATCATTCCATTCAAGAGTTATCGTGCACACAATTTTTCCGAAAATTTTTGAACTTTTGTGGGGGAGATAACTGAAGGAATGGACCGATATGGCTTATATTCGAACTTAAACTAAGTTTGGACAAAGTATTATGAAGCCCAAATGTTGGACAGAATCGGCAGATCCGTTCGATAGTTATCTTGTGCTCCAACAACCACACACGGGGTCATAGTGGATTTTTACAACTTTAAGGCTATTTTGTTAGGAATTCCAGGCTTGCCCCTGATGAAACTTGTACCGTCGTATGGGGGACGGTGAATGCAATTTGTTACAACAAAAATTAAAGCGATTCGAGAGCTGGTCCCAAACTGAACTTTTCCAAAATTTTGTGTGGGAGGTACCCGAAGGAGTGGACCGATTGAGTCCATATTGGAACCTCATCTAAGTCTGGTAGAAATTTCAGCATGTGCAAAGCATGGACTAAATCGGTTACTCCCTTCAAGAGTTATCGTGCGCACAAATTTTCCGAACATTTTTGAACTTTTGTGGGGGAGGTACCGGAAGGAGTGGACCGATATGGCTTATTTTCGAACTTAAACTAAGTTTGCACAACATATTACGAAAACAAAATTGTGGACGCCCCCACAAAAGTTCGAAAATATTCGCTAAAATGGTACGCGCGATTTCTCATAGACGTAGCAACCGATTTGGTCCAAACTATGGATCTCTAAATATTGTCGATGTTTACTTTATGTTCAAATGTGGGTCATATCTTTCCAATCCTTGTGGTAACCCCCACACAAATGTTCAACATTTTTGGGTGGTTCAAGGATCCAAATGTCCAAATTTTTACCGAAGGTTTTCCTAGTGGCCCTGTTTACAGCGATATTATGTTTTTCGTAGGCTAGTGTGATAAAAAAAGCCCTATCTATCGATATCCCCGCAAATTTTTGAGCTTTAATCCTATCGACACTTTTGTCGATGCATACGCCCAAAATAAAATAAATACATGTTTTTTTGTTTTGGAAAAACAAGTATTTCAATCCACACAGGCTAAGGGTATATCTCTGTCGGCAAAGCCGACTGATACTTTTTTACTTGTTTTTTTAATAATTAAAAAATCCACGCCTCTGGTTTTTAATTAATTTAAAAATCCACTACTCTGTTTTTTTTTTAATTAATTTAGAAATCCACACCTCTGTTCTTTTATTTAAAAAATCCACACCTTTGTTAAAAAAATTATTTAAAAATCCACACCTTAAAAATAATAATAATAATAACTCAACATGGGATGTCGGTCGCGATCTTCATACCGACTAAAAACCCACCTCTTCACCTTTGGGAGCTCCGTCCACCTCGGCACCGCTTTCGCATTACTTCAAGGTGGCTCCCACGTCCATAGGACATTCTTCTCAATCTTGCTTGCGTCCAAGCTCCGCGTTATTTCGTATATCAGTTTCCATTACTAGCATTGTCCAAATCTCTCTTTTTTGTTTTTCAGTAGTACCTCACAGTACCTTGCAACAGTGATCCAGTTTTCATTTCTCATTAGCATTTTCTCTACTACATTTTCGGCAGATAATGTGTCTGTCTGTGGCCCGGAGATTAGACCATCGGTTGCATGCAAAAAAAGTGTGCTCCGCGTCATCTATTGTATCTTCTTCTTCATAAAGACATAAAGACTTCATAAAGTTGCATTTTCCTTGTTTAAACAAGTATTTCCGGAAATGTTCATGTCCGGAAAGCATCTGCGTCAGGTAGTAGTTTACATTTCCGTGTTTTGTATCCACCCATGTTTTAATATCTGGGATAAGCCTAGCAGTCCATCTACCACGATTCTCTCTGTTCCACATTGTTTGCCATTTTCCAAAAGTTTCATGTTTTATTTGCCAAATATCTGCTGCTGTATACTGGGAACGTTTTTTTTTTCGTATAATTTGGGACGCTCTTCTATCATTAAGTCTACAGGTACCATACTCGCTATGATCTGTACGGCTGGTCCCGAAACTGTGCGGTATGCAGACGCAACTCACATTGCCGCTGTTCTTTGCACCGCTAACAATTTTTGTGATCTTCTCTTAGTAGATATGCTCGGAGCCCAAACTTCACATCCGTATAGAAGAATACTATTGCATGTTTCCATTAATAATTTTCTTTTAGTTGGGAGAGGCCTTCCGATATTAGCCATAAGCCTACTTAGTTGCCTAGTGATTGTGGTAGCTTTTTCACTAGCGTGTTTTATCTGCGACGAAAAGGACAGTTTATTGTCGAGCTGTATTCCAAGGTAGGTAACAGTTTCCTGTGTGCGGATAACAACGTCGTTTACTCTGGAATCGAACCCACCTCACTTTAGCATGCAAGGCGGGTATGCATACCATTGCACCGCGGTGGCACCCAACTAATTAATTAGTTTATAAATAAATAAAAGTCGTAAACTTTCAAAAATTTATATTAAAGTTTACGACTATGGTTTAAAAAATTATTTTTAAAAAATATATATTTTTTTACTTTAAATGCACGCCTATTGGTTGGTTGTGACTTGCATTATGTTGTTAAAAAATCCACGATCTTTTGGGCTTTTGGTGACTTGAAAAAAAATATTTAAAAAATTCACTCCTCTTGGGTTATTGTACCTTGAAAAATTTAACAATCTCACATTCCTTGTGGTGTTCCAACAACACCATCTCATGTCTTTGCTAAAAAGCCAACAATGTTTAAGAACCCAACATGTAAATTTAATGGGATCATAAAGACCACATAAAAGTTAAAATACTAACAATCTTTTATAGTTCCTTTTCCTGTACTCCAGCAACAACAATTCACTAGAACACTTAGCCTCTACCTCATCATTAATACTGCTGCTCTAGTCTTCTCTCAAGAAACTATAACTTTTTTTATAACTTTCAGTCGCATCCGTTACTGGCACCATTCGATGTCTTTCTTCTTTGTTATTCTACGTTACCATGGAGTTTATCCATGAAAGGTATGACTGAAAGCTTGTTGCTTGCTTGTTGGCATTTTTCTTGGATCTCTGCTTAAAGAAAATTTACTATACAGCTTAAGTTTATGCATTTGTTGTGGCCTTAGTTTCTTTTGTCTGTGGCCAAGGCGGAAGCTCTAAAAATAGATATGCGTTCTTCTTCCTCTTTAAGAATGTTGTTATCCCAGCAAAAGAGCTTTGGAGCATAAAATCAACTTTATTTTGCCATTGGATTTACATTGAATTTAGATTTTTTTTTTGTCAATTTTCCATGAGATTATGAAGGATATTTGCATTACGGAACATAATTCACAATGCAAACTTCTTTCATTGTTTTCGGGGGAGCGGGCTTCGATTGGCTTGCAAGTTTTCCTTGATTGATAGTTTCGGTTATTTAGGAAAAAGGAAACTATAAAAGACAAATTTTCAGTAAACAAAGTGATTTGTAGGGAAATTTTGAAGAAAAAAATTAGGTTAACATCCGTAAGAAAACAAATGTGGGGCAAATGTGTATCAACTTTTCTAGACAAAGAGTTTTTCCTGATTTTAAAGGTTTTGGAATATAAAAGGTTTTTGAATATTGTCAATAATGAGATTTGATTGACTCAGTGATGTTGTTTTCCATCTGAAATGAATGACACCATCATCGATTTATAAAAAAATATTGTTTGTTTTATATTGGCTAAAAGCCAACAGCTAAATGTAAAATAACAATAAAATTATTTTCAAAAAAATAGTTACTCTCTGTTCGTTCCTATTTGACTGTATATATTTTTCCAGCTTAAAATTGTGTTCCATATAAATTGGAAATATCATCATGAGTGCCATGGCACTTTAGTGAAATGAAATGGCAAACAGCTGTCAATAATTGAATTCTGTTTATGTTCCGCTTTTATCACAAATAAACAAAAGAAAAAATCCATAAAGAATGTACAATATTTAAAAATAAATGTTAATTTAACACAAAGACAGATAAGCCTGAAAGTAGGCTACAATTTTAAGTGATTCACTTTAACGGAAATGACTGACCACAAAACAACATCCCAAGGCGTGGATTTTTTAAATAAATTTTTTCAAGCCTTAAACAATCAAATGGCGTGGATTTTTTAAATAAATTTTTTCAAGCCTTAAACAATCAAAAGGCGTGGATTTTTTAAATAAATTTTTTCAAGCCTTAAACAATCAAAAGGCGTGGATTTTTTAAATAAATTTTTTCAAGCCTTAAACAATCAAAAGGCGTGGATTTTTTAAATAAATTTTTTCAAGCCTTAAACAATCAAAAGGCGTGGATTTTTTAAATAAAATTTTTCAAGCCTTAAACAATCAAAAGGTGTGGATTTTTTAAATAAATTTTTTCAAGCCTTAAACAATCAAAAGGCGTGGATTTTTTAAATAAATTTTTTCAAGCCTTAAACAATCAAAAGGCGTGGATTTTTTAAATAAATTTTTTCAAGCCTTAAACAATCAAAAGGCGTGGATTTTTTAAATAAAATTTTTCAAGCCTTAAACAATCAAAAGGCGTGGATTTTTTAAATAAAATTTTTCAAGCCTTAAACAATCAAAAGGCGTGGATTTTTTAAATAAAATTTTTCAAGCCTTAAACAATCAAAAGGCGTGGATTTTTTAAATAAAATTTTTCAAGCCTTAAACAATCAAAAGGCGTGGATTTTTTAAATAAAATTTTTCAAGCCTTAAACAATCAAAAGGTGTGGATTTTTTAAATAAATTTTTTCAAGCCTTAAACAATCAAAAGGCGTGGATTTTTTAAATAAATTTTTTCAAGCCTTAAACAATCAAAAGGCGTGGATTTTTTAAATAAATTTTTTCAAGCCTTAAACAATCAAAAGTCGTGGATTTTTTAAATAAATTTTTTCAAGCCTTAAACAATCAAAAGGCGTCTATTTTTTGCTAAAGAACATGTTGTGTGAATGTCTTTAATATTTTCCAGCAATTTAATATTTCCCTTACCTTGCCACAGGACATTAATGTAAACAACATATGCCCCAAATAAAACAAAAGTTCTTCCCAAACTTGACCTTTATGCTAAGTAATGGACCATCATCTGCACACACATACACGGACAATAGTCCAACCACTAATCCCATGGTTGTGTGACCAAAATCCAAAGTAGCAACTTTCCTCTTTAATAATTTATTAGTAAGTCTTAAACATATTCTTCTCGTTGCTATAATTTCCATAAGTTTTATTTGACCATCATCAAGACTTCCACCAAAGGCAGAAAAAAGGAAAACTGCTAGACAAACTTTGTAATGGTGTTATTCCATCTGGGACTACTTGTAACGGAAATAATTACTTGCTTTTGTTATCAGGCTGATGATAGTGGATGACGTTACCTTTTTTTGCTATGCCTTTTATGGTGTGCCCCTAAAATTACCTACACTTCAAAAGAACTAGACAATTATTAGCAACATTGTTTGTTTCCTGCCTTTTTTATTTCTTACAGCTAAGCACAAAAATAGGTTTTCGTATTTTTATCCTAAATATTTTTTGTCTGGGTTTTGGGTTTCACTGCCTCCCATTTCGGTATTTTTTTATTTTGCTGAGCGTTGTTTTCCTTTCATTGGCCTAATGTAATTTCTGTCCTTTTAAATAAACATCACAACATATTGGCATTGTTGTATTACTTTTTTATTTCGTTTTCTCCCTATTCTTCCTCTTGCTTTGCTTAAATGTCACTGGGTTTTCTTCCTATTTCCTTCTCAATGTCATTAATTTATTAATATCCGTTTAATATTTTCTTACCAGGTTTTTTGTCTGCTTCGTCTTATTCCTGTGCTTCCGTAAGAACCAGGCAAGGTGTGCTACGTTTGTTTTGCTTTGTTTATCTTCTGTCAACAACTTTAATGATGGAATATCTTATAAAAATAATTATTGTTATTATTAGTTTATAGAAATGTCTTTGAAAATAAAAAAAGGAAATATTCCTCAAGAAAAGTAATGTTTACTTAATAATTCATAAGGCCAAATCCAGGGATGGAAGGGGAGGTCATGGTAATAAACCAAATGTTGTTGACATAAACAGATAAAATGGCAAATATAAAAAAATATTCCCTTTTATAGAAAACAAACAAAAATAACTTTCAGTTTGCCCATAAGATATCAGGAAGAAGAAGAATAATTTTTTCTAACAAACGTACATTTTTTAAGTATTTTTTCCAACAAACTTGGATTTTATAGAATATTTTTCCAGTAAACTTTATTTTTGTAATTTTTTTTATCCAACAAGCGTGAACTTTCTAAGAATTTTGTAAGATTTTTTTTCAATAAGCGTGGATTTTTTAACAAATTTTTCCAATAAGATTTTTTTTTCAATGATCGTGGATTTTCTAAATTTTTTTCAATAAGCGTGGATTTTTTAAGATTTTTTTTCTAACAAGCGTGGATTTTTGAAGACATTTGTTCAAAAAAGGGTGGATTTTTTAAAATATTTTTTCCAAAAAGGGTGGATTTTTTAAGAATTTTTCCAAAAAGCGTGGATTTAAAAAAAAAATTCAATAAGGTTGGATTTTATTAAGATTTTTTTTCCAATAACCGCGGATTTTTTTAAAATATTTTTCCAACAAGCGTGGCTTTTTGAAGAATATTCTTCCAACAAGCCTGGATTTAAAAAAAATTCCAACAAGCGTGGATTTAATAAAAAAATCCAACAAGCGTGAATAAAAAAAATTCCAACAAGCGTGGCTTTTTAAGAATGTTTTTCCAACAAGCGTGGATGTAAAAAAAAATTCCAACAAGCGTGGATTTAAAAAAAATCCAACAAGCGTGGATTACAAAAAAAATTGCAACAAGCGTGGATTTTTTTGAAAATATTTTCCAACAAGCGTGGATTTTTTAAAAATATTTTCCAACAAGCGTGAATTTATTAAAAAAATTTTCTAACAAGCGTGGATTTTTTAAAAATATTTTTCAACAAGCGTGTTTTTTAAGATTTTTTTCCCAACAAGCTCAGATTTGTTAAGAATTTTTGCCAACAAGCGCAGATTTGTTAAGAATTTTTTTTTCCAATAAGCGTGGATTTTTTTAAGAATTTTATTTCCAATATGCGTGGTTTTTTAAGAATTTTTTTTCCAATAAGCGTGGATTTTTTATGAATTCTTTTTAATAAGCGGCGATTTTTAGGACATTTTTTTAACAAGCGTGGATTTTTTAAGATTTTTTTCCAACAAGCGTGGATGTAAAAAAAATTCCAACAAGCGTGGATTAAAAAAATTCCATCAAGCGTGGATTAAAAAAAATCCAACAAGCGTGGATTAAAAAAAATCCAACGAGCGTGGATTTAAATAATATTCCAACAAGCGTGGATTTAAAAAAAAAATCCAACAAGCGTGGATTTAAACAAAAAAATTCCAACAAGCGTGGATTTAAACAAAACAAATTCCAACAAGCGTGGATTTTTTAAAAATATTTTCCAACAAGCGTGGATTTTTTAAAAATATTTTCCAACAAGCGTGGATTTATTAAAAATATTTTCCAACAAGCGTGGATTTTTTAAAAATATATTCCAACAGGCGTGGATTTTTTTTAAAAAAAATTTCCAACAAACGTGGATTTTTTAAAAATATTTTCTAACAAGCGTGGATTTTTTAAAAATATTTTCCAACAAGCGTGGATATTTTAAAAATATTTTCTAACAAGCGGGGAATTTTTAAAAATATTTTCTAACAAGCGTGGATTTTTTAAAAATATTTTCCAACAAGCGTGGTTTTTTAAGATTTTTTTCCCAACAAGCGCAGATTTGTTGCCAACAAGCGCAGACTTGTTTTCCAATAAGCGTGGATTTTTTAAGAATTTTGAGGACATTTTTTTTAACAAGCGTGGATTTTTTAAGAATTTTTTTTCCAATAAGTGTGGATTTTGTAAGATTTTTTTATACCCTCCACCATAGTATGGAGGGTATATTAAGTTTGTCATTCCGTTTGTTACACATCGAACTAATCATTTGCGACCCTATAAAGTTTATATATTCTTGATCAGGATAAAATTCTAAGACGATCTAGCCATGTCCGTCTGTCCGTTTGTCCGTCTGTCCGTCTGTTGTAATCACTCTAGCGTCCGCAATAATTGAGATAGAGTGCTGAAATTTTGCACCCGAGGGTCTTTTTTCCATAGGCAGGTCAAGTTCGAAGATGGACTATATCGGTCCACTCTTTGGTGTAGCCCCCATATAACGGTACCTCCGGATTTGAGGTATTTTGAAGTTCTTCGCCACATTTACAGACCGAATAAGCTATAATTTGGCACTTAGGGTTCCTAGTGATCAACAAACTTATATCCCAAAGGATATGGGCATAGGTCCATGTTTTGGTATAGCCCCCATATAACGATACCTCCCGATTTTCCACCATAGTATGGAGGGTATATTAAGTTTGTCATTCCGTTTGTAACACATCGAACTAATCATTTGCGACCCTATAAAGTATATATATTCTTGATCAGGATAAAATTCTAAGACGATCTAGCCATGTCCGTCTGTCCGTTTGTCCGTCTGTCCGTCTGTCCGTCTATCCGTCTGTCCGTCTGTTGTAATCACTCTAGCGTCCGCAATAATTGAGATAGAGTGCTGAAATTTTGCACCCGAGGGTCTTTTTCCCATAGGCAGGTCAAGTTCGAAGATGGGCTATATCGGTCCACTCTTTGGTATAGCCCCCATATAACGGTACCTCCGGATTTGAGGTATTTTAACGTTGTTCGCCACATTTGCAGACCAAATTAGCTATAATTTGGCACTTAGGGTTCCTAGTGATCAACAAACTTATATCCCAAAGGATATGGGCATAGGTCCATGTTTTGGTATAGTCCCCATATAACGGTACCTCCCGATTTTCGGTATTTTGAGAAGTTTAGCCACAATTTTAAACCGAACTACCTGTAATTTGACATTTGAAGTTCTCAGTGGTCATGAAACATCTCCACGAAACATCGTCAACATAGGTCCATGTTTTGGTATAGCCCCCATATATCGGTACCTCCCGATTTTCGGTATTTTGAGAATTTCAGCTACAATTTTTAACCGAACTAGCTGTAATTTGCCATTTGAGGTTCTCAGTGGTCACGAAATATCTCCACCAAACATCAACATAGGTCCATGTTTTGGTATAGCCCCCATATAACGGTAGCTTCCGATTTTCGGTATTTTGAGAATTTTAGCCACAATTTGTAGCCGAACTATCTGCAATTTGACATTTGAGGTTCTCAGTGGTCATGAAACATCTCCACCAAACATCGTCAACATAGGTCCATGTTTTGGTATGGCCCCCTTATAACCGTACCTCCTGATTTTCGGTATTTTGAGCATTTTGGTTACAATTTTTAACCGAACTAGCTGTAATTTGACATTTGAGGTTCTTAGTGGTCATGAAACATCTTCACGAAACATTGTCAATATAGGTCCATGTTTTGGTATAGCCCCCATATATTGGTACCTCCCGATTTTCGGTATTTTGAGAATTTTAGCTACAATTTTTAACCGAACTAGCTGTAATTTGCCATTTGAGGTTCTCAGCGGTCAGAAAACATCTCCCACGATACATCGTCAACATAGGTTCATGTTTTGGTATAGCCCCCATATAACGGTACCTCCCAATTTTCGGTATTTTGAGAATTTTAGCTACAGTTTTTAACCGAAATAGCTGTAATTTGACATTTAAAGTTCTCAGTGGACATAAAACATCTCCAACGAATCATCGTCAACATAGTTCCATGTTTTGGTATAGCCCCCATATAACGGTATCTCCCGATTTTCGGTATTTTAAGAATTTTAGCTTCAATTTTTAACCAAACTATCTGCAATGATCGGTATTTTGAGAATTTTAGCTACAATTTTGTCTATTCACAAATAATCGTCAATATAATTCCATGTTTTGGTATATCCCCTCATATAACTTTACCTCCCGATTTTCGGGAATTTTCAGTGGTCATGAAATTTTTCACTACAATTCGTCAACATGGGTCCATTTTTGAGGGTCTACATTATTTTGATGAAACTACCCTCAATTTGACTCTTGATGTTCCCTGCAGCTATAAAACTTTTCCGCCAAGAAATGTAAAGATAGGTTGACTCTTTGATATAGCCCCGTAGGTGGTACCTTTCACCTATCTGAACACATTTTTTAGATTAGATAACACTGTGCAACAAAGTGGAGGTGAAAGTCTGGGGCACGAAAAATTCCTCTTGGGGAAGAAAGGCCTTGGAGAGTATGTTATGAACCCCGAAGGACAGATCCGCCGTGAGTCGAATTTCCGCGTTATGGCGTGATGAAATTTTTGTTAGAGACCCTGTGGGCCATCAGGAATTAGCGTTATATATTTGTTCACTGTTGCTTAAGTGCTCTACAAAAACAACAAACAAAGATATAATGCTAATTAATGATGGCTTACAGGGTCTCTTGCAAAAACTTCATCACGCCATAACGCGGAAGTTCGACTCACGGCGCATCTGTCCTTAGGGGTTTTTAATATACTCACCATTGTCGAAAAGTTGTTACACCTAAAATTGTGAAAGGATCCTAATTATTCCATTTTAATTAAGACCTTTTTATGGTGGAGGGTATAAAAAGTTCGGCCCGGCCGAACTTAACGACTTTTTACTTGTTTAAGATTTTTTTCAGAAAGTGTAGATTTTTAGAAATATTTTTTTAATAATCGTGGATTTTTTAATTATTTCCAGTAAGAGTGGGTTTTTGTTTTTTTAATACGCGTAGATTTTTCATTTTTTCCAGTAAGAGTAGATCTTTAACTTTTTTTAATGTGCCTGGATTTTTCGTGAGTTTTTTTAAATAACCTGTAATTTTTTAAGACTTTTTTTTCCAATTAGAGTGGATTTTTCATTTTTTTTTTCAATAATCGTGGATTTTTAAAATTTTTTCGCAAGAAGAGCGGATTTTTCAAAATTGTCTTCCAATAAGCGTGAATTTTTTTATTTTTTTCAAATTTTTTTTCCAACTAGCATGAGAATTTTTGTTCAATAAATTGTGTTTTCCAACAAACCTGAATTTTTAAATTTTTGCAACAAGCGTGGATTGTTTAATTTTTTTCCAACATGCGTGGATTTTTTAAGAATTTTTGGTTAATAAGCGTGGAATTTTTTTCAACAATATTTTTCCAAGTATCAACTGGCCAACAGTTATGTTATATTTCCTATAAAATATATGATACAGGAGAAATACTTACCTCAGCAGAAATGCCATTTCTAATTATTTCTAATTAAAAACACAGCTTGTTTTCATTTTCATTTCAAAAACACTGTTTTTTATAATTTTAAACATTTATTTATGTATCTTTTTATACGGTTCAATATTATTCTTGTGACTTTAGTTTTTGTCTTTGTTAATATATATTGTTTATATATTTCTGTATATATGTATGTGTGTATATGTATGCGCTTATATAGTTTCCTTGTATGTGTTGTTTAATTGGTTGTTATTATTTCGTTTTTCATATTTGTTGTTTATTTTTCCAGAAGAGAAATTTTCTTTTTCGGGAAAATTGCACAATTCCATGCAAAAGTTGTTATTCTTTTGTGTAATTGTCAGAATTTTGGCATTTGTAATTGCATCGTTTTATTTATTTAATTTTTTTACATAATATTTTTTATTATTTTATTATAAATACTTCATGACCATTTCAAAACAATTACAAAGGTTTTTGTTATACCTACATGGTTTATGTTTTTCATTTCAAAGTACAAAAAATTACTTTTAGTTATATTATTGACACTACCAAAATTTTTTATTTTTGAAGTTTTAAGTAATTTTTGTTTTAACCTTAAAGCATAGTGGAGTTCAATGTGAATATAAAAAAAATAGCAACAAAAATCTAATAATTTAAAATTTCGGTCCCACTACTTTTCATATTTTAATAAAGTCCCCTATAAAGATATTTTCTGACCGACCATGTTGTCATTTGATGTTTGAGATGCCAATTGGTCAGAAAAGTTAATCGCGAAGAATTGTGTTATATCTTCCATATCAAGGTACCTTTTAATGTCAGGTTTGGGTGCCTCGCACACTGAATACCAGGGTTCAATTCCCAAGCCAGGCACCATCATATTTTCATCACACCCAACAGTCAAATTTAGGCAGCATTTCTTGATTATTTTTCCTGATAACTTCTCAACTAATGCTGTCTTAAGACAAATCGAAGAAGGCCTAATGTCATTGAGCGAATATAAATCGGGGAGAACACATTGGTGTGAAGGAAGTCTCCCTTGTCCCTATTAAGATGTTTGTGGGATCATATGTGTATTTGTGATTGAATACCCGTCAACAGCCTTATATAGATAAACTCCTTTCTGAGGTTTTGATTGATGCAAGTAGTATTATTGATAGAGAAAACTTTTCAGGAGTCTTCTGTAGATACAAGACCCTGCCTGCACAGTTTTTTGAATATAGAACACTTTTCGTACAACCTCTGTGGATAACTATAATTCAGTGATTTTATAAATTAGATAGATAAAATACATTCAGGGGTCTCGTGTGTATAAAAATCCGTTCAGAGGTCTTCAATGGATAGAAGATCTTTTAGGCGTCTCCTGTAAATAGAAAACTTTTCAAAAAATCTTCAACAGATACAAAGTCCTTCAGTGGTCTTCTAAACGATGAAAAAAGCTTTACAGGTCGTATAAAGGTATACGATCTTTCAGATATCTCCTATAAATATACGATTTTTAAGAGGGATTTCTGAGTGAAATCGGACACTTTTTCAAGATGAGGTTTTTGATTTCCTTTATTTTTTGCTGTGGTGATGCTGCTGATTAACAAAACATTTTAGTATATTTTCAGATTTTTTTTTTACTAACGGTTCCAGAGATATCGTGCCTTGAAAAACTCAAATTCTGTAAAAACTACATGCAATGAAATACTCATAACTTCTTTAAAATTGGTCCAATTTGAAAAAATATACTTTTTTTTGTATGTTTTGTTGTTTTATCAGCTATTAAATAAAAATTGCAAAAAGAAATTGCACAGTAGGCTTGGATGCTATTTTCGCGCTTTAATATTTAAAATCAATTTGTAAAGATGTTCGACAAAGGTATTATGGAAAAATTGTATTGACAAATTTTAAAAAATTCAGAAAAAATAGTAATTGTCCGAACCCCATTACCACATAGGACCTAAAATTTTTGTAATTGAACGTAGTTAAATACAAAAAAATTTAAAGAAAATAGAAGGGGTCGAACATCTTTAAAAATTAGTTTTAAATATTAAATCGCGAAAATAGCGCCCAAGCCCACTGTGCAATTTCTTTTTGCTATTTTTATTTAATAGCTGATAAAACAACAAAACATACAAATTTTTTTTTTTTTTTCAAATTGGACCAATATTAAATAAGTTATGAGTATTTCTTTGCATGTAGTTTTTACAGAAGTTGACTTTTTCTAGGCGCGATATCTCCGAAACCGTTAGTCAAAAAATCTGAAAATATACTAAAATGTTTTGTTAATCAGCAGCATCACCACAGCAAAAAAATAAAGGAAATCAAAAACCTCATCTTGAAAAAGTGTCCGATTTCACTCAGAAATCCCCATTTATAGACAAAGGTTGTTCTGCTGGGCTTCTATCTATAGAAACAGCCGAATCTTCCCTGAATTCTCTTAGTGCAGTATTCTGTACATTTAAGACCTGTCAGAGGTATAGAACTCAACTTGTAGTTCTTTTATCTACTGAAAACCCCAGAGAGGGACTATATAACAGACTCCAAAATGTCTTATACCCGCAGAATGTCCCTAAAACGTATTTTATTTCCTAAAAATACCTTAAAAGTTGTTATATTTATAAAATATCTCTGAAAGGCCTCTTTTGAAATCCCTTAAAGGTCGTTGTAGGTAGAAAATCCCATAACAGTAGTGGGATTCTGTAACTCATTTTTGCTGTTATCGATAATTGTCGGTAAAATTAAAATGCTTATAATTTCGATAATTAACGAAACTTTTCGGTAAGTTAACGATGAATAAAAAGTAGTCGCTAGCCTCTACCGACACAAACAGCGATGCCAACATTTCTTTATGTTTTTAGTCATAATTTTGCGATTTAATTTTACCGATTTTTGTCGGTAACAGCAAAAATGAGTTACAGAATCCCACTACAGGTTTCTATCTATAGAAGATTCCCGATAGGTCTCCCATCTATAGAACCCCTTTAACCTTTGACAGGTCTTTAAAGATCTCCTATCTCGTGAAGATTCTTTAAGATCGCCTTTCTGTAGAAGACTCCTGAATGGTTTTTTATCTCTACAAAACTTCACAAAGGCATTTTGATCCTTGAAACCTCTCGAAAGCTCTTCTGTCAGAAGAAAACCACTGAAAGGTCTTCTATCTATAAACGATGCCGGAAAATTCATCAATCTATGGGAGACCTTTGAAGATCTTTCTGTGGAAGACCGTTGATAGCCATTTTATCTACCTGCTGAAACCTCCAGAAATGTCTCATATAAACATACGATACCTCAAACTGTTTTTTTTTGACACGCCATTAAAGTATTCTTTCGGTAAAATACCCTTAAAGGGTATTTAAAACCTTGGAAACGCCTTCTAGGTATAAAAGATACCCGATAGGTCCCATATCTAGAGAAAGCCCGTAAAGGTCATAAAGCTAGTAAAAGGTTTATGTGCCTCATCGAAATAATGGTTTTAGACCCCAAGTATGTTTGTACGATATCCGTTTCAGACAATTTTGAGTAGATCTAGCAATGTCCGTCCAGCTGTCTGTCCGTCTGTCTGGCTGGCTGGTGCGCACGATAACTCTCGAACGGATCAATCGATTCAGTTCAAATTTTGGGTATCGAAATATTTTGTCCAGATTCGATTTAAGTTCGAAGATGGGCCATATAGGTCCACTCCTTCAGGTACTTCCCCCACAAATGTTCAAAAATTGTCGCAAAACTTGTGAGCACGATAACTCTTGAAGGGAATAACCGATTTGGTCCATACTTTGAACATCGTGTAATTTCTACCAAACTTAGATGAGGTTCCAATATGGACTCAATCAGTAAACTCCTTCGGGTACCTCCCACACAAAATTTCGGAAAAGTTAATTTAGGACCTGGTATCGAATCGCTTTGATTTTTGTTTACGCAAGTTGTCTTCGCTGTCCTCTATACGACGCTGTAAGTTTCATTAGGGGCAAGTCCATACTTCTTGAGAAAATAGACTGAATGTTACAAAAAACCCTATGACACCGTGTGTAGTGGTTGGAGCGCAAGATAACTCTCGAAGGGATCTGCCGATTCGGTCCAAAATTTGGCTTTCGTAATATTTTGTCCAAACATAGTTCATGTTCAAAGATGGATTATATCGGTCCACTCCTTCCGGTACCTCCCCCACAAAAGTTCGAAAATGTTCGGAAAATTTAACTCTTGAAGGGAGTAACGGATTTGGTCCATACTTTGCACATTATGAAATTTCTACCAGACCAGAAGGGTGTAAAAACCCCCTATGGCACCCCCATTGTCTATGTCGGTCCATTCCTTTAAGTACCTTTTCCGCAAAATTTTTGAACTTTAATTTTTGTTTTTGTCGGTTCATACGACCAAAATTTTGAAATCCCCTAAATACATCTTGTATTCACTTACCCCCATACGAGGGTCAAAGTTTTATCAGGTGCAAGTCCATACTTCCTGAGAAATTGGCCGGAAAGGTGCAAAAAGCCCCTATGACACCTTGTGTAGTGGTTGGGGCGCAAGATAACCCTCCAACGGATCTGTCGATTCTGTCCAAAATTTGGCCTTCGTAATATTTTATCAAAACATAGTTGAAATTCGAGGATGGGCTATATCGGCCCACTCCTTCATGTACATCCCCCACAAAACTTCAAAAATGTTCGGCTAGGACCATATCACTTGAATGGGGCAACAAACTTCAAACATGGACCATATCGGTCCTCTACAAAAGTTCAACATTTGTGTCATAGTGCAGTTAATTCCTAATCCACATTTTTGTCGGCAAGTTCAAATGTCCAAAAAGGGCCACAAAATTCTTAAGAGACCTTAAATACATTCGATCTGTCCGGAGGTGAAAGTTTCGCTTCACATTGGCTGAGGGTATCTATCTGTCGGCAAAGCCGACTGACACTTTTTTACTTGTTATCTATCTATTTTCTTCATCTGACAAAGGTATTTTTTTTTTATAGAAGACCCTTGAAGGTCTTTTATCTATAGAAAACGTCTCAAAGGTCTTTTCCTACTTTGAAATCTCTGGAAACATCTTTCCTTCCTTGAAAATCCTGGAGAGGTCTTCTATCAGATGAGGACCCTGAAATCCTTCTATATGTAAAAGTTCCCAAAAGATTATTCTACATATTTTAGACCCTTGGAGATCTTTCCAGGAAAAGCAACTGAAAGAAGATCCTATCTATAGAATACCCTTAGAAATCGTATATTTATGGAAGAGCACACAAAAGTCTTCTATCTCTCAAAGACACATAAAACATCTGCAATGTATAGAAAAACATCTGCAATTTACAGAAGACTCTTGAAATGGAGGTATTTCATAGGAAATCTTCAATTCAACCTGGTTCCCAATATAGGCCATCGAAGACCCGTGGATTTTACATTTTTTTGTCATTCCATACATACAAGTGACGTTGAAAAATATTTTCACAGTCCGTCAAGGGCACCTTGATTTTTAAAACATTTTCAGAGTCCCTACAAGGGCTCCTGGAGTCTTAAAAAATATTGTCACAGTTTCTACGACGTTGGTGGACTTTTGAATATTTTTTCACAGTCCCTACTAGGACTCCTGGAATTTTAAAAATATTGTCGCAGTCCTAATTAATCCCAAGTGACGTTTAAAAATATTTGCACAGTCCGTACAAGGACTTCTTGATTTTTAAAACATTTTCAAAGTACCTAGAAAGGCTCGTGAAGTTTTAGAAATATTTTTCCAGTCACCAACACATTTTTGTTGAATTTTAAAAATATTTTCACAGCCCCTACTAGTATTCCTGGAATTTTAAAAATATTTTCAAAGGCCTTAGACCTCATTGATGTTCAAAATTATTTTCAAAGACCCTACAAAGACAAATTTAGTAAAATTTTTACTTAAAAAATATGTTCACAGTCCGTCAAGTCCTCCTTGATTTTTAAAACAATTTCAAAGTCCCTAAAAAGGCTCCTGGAGTCTTAGAAAATATTGTCACAGTCTCTACAAGTTCAGTGGACTTTTGAAAATTTTTCACAGTCCCTACTAGGACTCCTGCAATTTTAAAAATATTGTCGCAGTCCGTACAATGGCTTCTTGATTTTTAAAGTATTTTCAAAGTCCCTAGAAAGGCTCGAGGAATTTTAGAAATTTTTTTCCAGTCCCCAAAACATTTCTGTTGAATTTTAAAAATATTCTCACAGCCCATTCTAGGACTCCTGGAATTTTAAAAATATTTTCATATAACCCCTAAGGTCTCATTGATGTTTAAAATTATTTCCAAAGTCCCAAAAAGGCATCCTGAATTTAAAAAAAAAATCTGGAAGTCTCTAAAGAGTCTAGTGGATTTTTCAAAAGATTTTGAGAGCCCCATTAAAGCTCGCGGAATTTTTAAATATTTTTACAACAACAAAGCCCGATTGAATTTAGAAATATTTTTACTTAAAGCCCAATGGACGTTTAAAAATATTTACACAGTCCGCTCCTTGATTTTGAAAACATCTAAAAGGTCCTTAAAAAGGCTCCTGGAGTCTTAAAAACATTGTCACAGTCCCTACAAGAGTGGCGCAATTTTGAATATTTTTTCACAGGACTTCTGGAATTTGAAAAAAAAAATTGTCACAATCCCCAATAAGCCCAATGGACGTTTAAAATATTTTCAAAACCCGTACAAGGGCTCCTTGATTTTTAAAACATTTTCAAAATCCCTAGAAAGGCTCGTGGTGTTTAAAAAATATTTTTGCTGTCCCCAACACAGGTTTGTGGAATTTTAAAAATATTTTCACAGTCCCACTAGAACTCCTGGAATTTTTAAAATATTTGCAAAAAATCTCTAAGGACTCATTAATGTTCAAAATTATTTTCAAAATCCCTACAAGGCCTCTTGAATTAAAAAAGTCTAAAAGTCCCGGGTTAAAAAATTTTTTTTTGAGAGTCCCCATTTAGGCTCGTGGAGTTTTTAAATATTTTTACAACAACATTTAAGTTAGTAAAATTTTTTACTTAAAGCAGATTGGAAGTTTAAAAATATTTACACAGTCCGCCAAGGGCTCCATGTTAAAAGTCCCTAGAAAGGCTCCAGGAGTCTTAAAAATATTGTCACAGTCCCTACATGCGTGGTGGACTTTTGGATAATTTTTTTACAGTTTCTACTGGGACTCCTGGAGTTTTATAGATATGGTCTCAGTCCTCATAAAGCCCAATGGACGTTTAAAATATTTTCACTTTCCGTAAAAGGCCTCCTTGATTTTTAAAACATTTTCAAAATCCCTAGACAGGTTTTTGATATTATAAAAATATTTTCAAAGAACCCCTAATGCCTCATTGCTGTTTAAAATTATTTTCAAAATCGATATCAGTCCCCCTGATTTAAAAAAAAAATCTGAAAGTCCCTAGAGAGGCTAGTGGATTTTTAAAAAGATTTTGAGAGTCCAAATTTGGGCTCGTGGAGTTTCAAAAATATTTTTCGGGTCCCCAACACAGGTTTGTTGAATAAAAATATTTTCACAGTCCCTACTAGGACTCCAGGAATTTTAAAAATATTGTCACAATCCCCATAAAGACCAATAGACGTTTAAAAATATTTTCAAAGTCCGTATAAGGGCTTCTTGATTTTTAAAACATATTCAAAATCCCTAGAAAGGCTCGTGGAGTTCTAAAACTACTTTTCCAGGCCCCAAAACAGGTTTGTGGAATTTTAAAAATAGCCTCATTGATGTTAAAAGTTATTTTCAAAATCCCTACAAGAGGAAGTTTAAAAATATTTACACAGTCCGCCAAGAGCTCCTTGATTTTTAAACCATGTTAAAAGTCCCTACAAAGGCTCCTGGAGTCTTAAAAATATTGTCACAGTCCCTACAAGTGTGGTGGTCGTTTGGATAACTTTTTACAGTTCCTACTAGGACTCCTGGTGTTTTATAAATATTGTCACAGCCCTCATAATGTCCAATGGACGTTTAAAAATATCTTCACTGTCCGTAAAAGGCCTCCTTGATTTTAAAAACATTTTCAAAATCACTAGACAGGTTTTTGAAATTTTCAAAATATTTTAACAGTCTCTACGAGAACTCCTGGAGTTTTAAAAATATTTTCGTAGAACACCTAGGGCCTCATTGATGTTTAAAATTATTTTCAAAATCCCTACAAGGGCTCCTGAATTAAAAAAAATCTGAAAATCCCTAGAGATGCTAGTGGATTTATAAAAAGATTTTGGGAGTCCTCGTTGAGTTTCTAAATATTTTTACAACAACAAGGCCCATTGAATTTAGTAAAATTTTCACTTAATCTACAATGGTTTGAGGCTAGAAATATTTATTTGTACTATGGGTTGTATAAATGTTGGCATTACTTATACGCTACCCTTAACAGAAGTAGAAAGCAGAAAAAGTATTGTATGCAGGTGTAACGTGTTTCTTTTTCTGTTTCAAATAGATATGAGGCGCCGAAAATAATATTTTTGGAAGAGTTGTGTCATCTTTGGCCTATGCCCTAAATCTTTGAGGTCCATGAAAATTCATACATGACATTGGGCAATGATGGGAGTCAAGGCCATTTTCTGCCTTTTATCAAGTTTTCTTGATGTGCTGTGGTATTCATGTGGCTTATAAGGGAGTGATTATTATTGTTTAGTGTCGTCCAAGTGGGAAATAAATTGTTACCTAGGGACTACAACTGGTAGAATAATTTTTTAATAAATTTTCAATAAAAACAATAAATAAAGTAAATAAAATAAATATTATTTTAATGGTTTTCCTCCAAAATCATTTAAAAAAATATATCTGTTAGATTAGTTTAGACATTTTTTTATTCTTTATCTTCTTGGAAAATAAATTATGACAACATAACAATAATAAAAGTAAAAGTTATATTTCTTTTGTAAGTTTTCAAACATTTCCAAGTGTGAAATTCTAAAAAAATCCTTTACCTTTCTAATATTTTTATAAAACAGTTTTTTTGTAATTTGATTTTTAAGCGTGGTGGACTTTTGGAAAATTTTTTTACAGTTCCTACTAGGACTCCTGGAGTTTTATAAATATTGTCACAATCTTCATAAAGCCCAATGGACGTTTAAAAATATTTTCACTGTCCGTAAAAGGGCTCCTTGATTTTTAAAACATTTTCAAAATCCCTAGAAAGGCCCTTGAAGTTTCCAATTCACAAGACAGTATTATGGAATTTTAAAAATATTTTCACAGTCCCTTTTAGGACTCCTAGAATTTTAAAAATATTTTCACAGTCCCCCTAAAGCCTCATTAATGTTTAAAATTATTTTCAAAATCCCTACCAGGGCTTCTGAATTAAAACAAAACACTGCAATTCCCTAGAGAGGCTAGTGGATTTTTAAAAAGATTTTGAGAGTCCCCACTTAGGCTCGTTGGGTTTTAAAAATATTTTTCTGGTCCGCAACTCAGGTTTGTGAAATTTTTAAATATTTTCATAGTCCCTACTAGGACTCTTGGAATTTTAAAAATATTTTCAAAGAACCCCTAAGGCCTCATTGATGTTTAAAATTATTTTCAAAATCCCTACCATGTCTTCTGAATAAGGAAATCTGAAAGTCCTTAGAGAGGATAGTGAATTTTTAAAAAGATTTTGAGAGTCCCTATTTAGGCTCGTGGAGTTTTAAAAATATTTTTCCGGTTTGTGGAAATTTAAAAATATTTTCAGAGTCCCTACTAGGACTTCTGGAATTTTAAAAATATTTTCAAAAAACCCCTAAGGCCTCATTGATGTTTGAAATTATTTACAAAAACCCCACCAGGGCTCCTGAATTAAAAAAAAAAAACTGAAATTCGCTAGAGAGGCAACACAGGTTTGTTGAATTTTAAAAATTTTTTCACAGTCCCTACTAGGACTCCAGGAATTTTAAAAATATTGTCACAATCCCCATAAAGACCAATAGACGTTTAAAAATATTTTCAAAGTCCGTATAAGGGCTTCTTGATTTTTAAAACATTTTCAAAGTCCCTAGAAAGGCTCGTGGAGTTTTAAAACTATTTTCCAGTCCCCAACGCAGGTTTGTGGAATTTTAAAAATAGCCTCATTGATGTTAAAAGTTATTTTCAAAATCCCTACAAGAGGAAGTTTAAAAATATTTACACAGTCCGCCAAGGGCTCCTTGATTTTTAAACCATGTTAAAAGTCCCTAGAAAGGCTCCTGGAGACTTAAAAATATTGTCACAGTCCCTACAAGCGTGGTGGACTTTTGGATATTTTTTTTACAGTTCCTATTAGGACTCCTGGAGTTTTATAAATATTGTCCCAGTCATCATAAAGCCCAATGGAGGTTTAAAAATATTTTCACTGACGTAAAAGAGCTCCTTTATTTTTAAAACATTTTCAAAATCCCTAGAAAGGCTCGTGAAATTTTAAAAATACTTTTCCAGGCCCCATGACAGGTTTGTTGAATTTTAAAAATATTTTCACAGTCCCTTTTAGGACTCATAGAAATTTAAAAATATTTTCAAAGAACCCGTAAGGCCTCATTAATGTTTAAAATTATTTTCAAAATACAACAAGGGCTTATGAATCAACAAAAAAAAAAAATAAATAAATAAATAAAAATAAAAAAATAATGTCTCTAGAGAGGCTAGTGGATTTTTTAAAAGATTTTGAGTATCCCCATTTAGGCTCGTAGAGCTTTTAAATATTTTTGCAACAACAATAAATCCGCATTTAATTTAGTGACATTTTTACTTAAAGCCCAATGGACGTTCAAAATTATTTTCACAGTCCGTCAAGCGCTCCTTGATTTTTAAACCATTTCAAAAGGCCCTAGAAAGGCTCCTGTAGTCTTAAAAACTCTTGTCGCAGTCCTCATAAATCCCAAGTGACGTTAAAAAATATTTTCACAGACCGTGCAAAGGCTTCTTGATTTTTAAAATATTTTCAAAATCTCTAGAAAGGCTCGTGGAGTTTTAAAAATATTTTTTCGGTCCCCAACAAAGGTTTGTGGAATTTTAAAAATATTTTCACAATCCCTACTAGGACTCGTGGAATTTTAAAAATATTTTCACAGTCCCCTTAAGCCTCATTGATGTTTAAAATTATTTTCAAAATCCCAAGGGCTCCTGAATTTAAAAAAACAACCTGAAACTCCCTAGAGAGGCTAATGGATTTTTAGGAAGATTTTGAGGCTACCGATTTAGGCTCTTGGAGTTTTTAAATATTAAACAACAAAGTCCCATTGAATTTAGTAAAATTTTCACTTAATCTACAATGGTTTGAGGCTAGTAATTACAAAGGAAATATTTATTTGTTCTATGGGTTGTATAAATGTTGGCATTACTTATACGCTACCCTTAACCGAAGTAGAAAGCAGAAAAAGTATTGTATGCAGGTGTAACGGGATTCTTTATCTGTCCCAAATAGATATGAGACGCCAAAAATAATATTTTTGGAAATGTTGTGTTATCTTTGGCCTATGTCCTAAATCTTTGGGGTCCATGAAAATTCATACATGGCATTGGGCAATGATGGGAGACAAGGTCATTTTCAGTCTCTTATCAAGTTTTCTTGATGTGCTGTGGTATTCATGTGGCTTATAAGGGAGTGATTATTATTGTTTAGTGTCGTCCAAGTGGGAAATAAATTGTTACCTAGGGACTACAACTGGTAGAATAATTTTTTAATAAATTTTCAATAAAAACAATAAATAAAGTAAATAAAATAAATATTATTTTAATGGTTTTCCTCCAAAATCATTTAAAAAAAAATATATCTGTTAGATTGGTTTAGACATTTTTTTTATTCTTTATCTTCTTGGAAAATAAATTATGACAACATAATAATAATAAAAGTAAAAGTTATATTTCTTTTGTAAGTTTTCAAACATTTCCAAGTGTGAAATTCTAAAAAATCCTTTACCTTTCTAATATTTTTATAAAACAGTTTTTTTTTTTTAATTTTATTGTTAACAGCCATTTATAATTTATTTATTTTCTTTATTATAGTTGTTGTTTTCTTTTTCTTTACATATAAAAATCAAACCATTAATTGTAGTTTTGTTGTCAGTTTTTTTCCTTATTTTTATTTACTATTTTAATAACTTTGAGTATTTTTTATTCTATTTTTATGGTACACTATAACTTTATTCTAAACATTACAATATATATTTTTATTTATAATTTTCTTTACATAATTGTTTATTATAATTTTATTTTTATTTATATATGTTTTTCAAATGTCTACCATCTTTTCTGCAAAATAATGTATTCAAATTGATAGTCTAATATCTATAATTGCCTAAAGTTGTTGTTGTTGTTGGTAACTTCTTGTATCTAAACTTTGTTGGTTGTTTTCTATTTAAGCAAATTATTTCAAATTAGCCTATCAAAACGGGGCTCAATAAACTACATTATATTGCATACTTTTAGGTACTGGTTGTTTTGTTTTCTATATTATTTTCTAAGATATTTTTTATTATTTTTTTTAAGTGAAATTTTACGCAATTTCACTTTTAATACTTAAAAATATAAATACAATTTTTTTTTATATTTAATTTCCTTTAGTTTTATTTTTTATATATTTACAATATATTTTTGTTTTAAACATTTAACAAATGTAATTCTATAGTAAACATTATAAAACTGCATACCATCTTAGAAGCTAAATATACAATTTATTTTTAATATGTTTCTTAAATATTATAATATTTATGTTATATTTCATTTCACATTATTTTTCATTATTCATTAATTATTCTCCTTATATTCGTTGCGATTTAGTTAAATATTATTATTTTTTGTATCTAAAGAATTGATGTTTTCAATACTTAGTTAATAGTTATGGGCTTTATATTATTTTTCTTTTTAGTTCCAGTTCTTCTTCCTCCTTTTAGTTGTGTACAGTACTTCATCTCTTAGAATTTGTTACAATTTGGTGAAAAAAAAATAAAAATTTTCTTCTTACATATTTAGCTATGGCTTCAGGGTGGGGTGTTGTTGTGTTTGCTTAGCATTCATAGCTGCCATGGAATTATTTTAGCACACATTTCCTCTTAAAAATGCGTCTCAATAATCTGTAAATAAAGAATAATTTGAAAATAAATTTTAATTGATGTGAATAAAAAACTAAAATATTTTCAGTAAAACCACAAATACTGATGTATATTTAAAAATATTACCAGAAAATTATAAGACCTCATATATTTTTAAAAATAGTTTCTGGAAACCGATAAGATTTTTAAAAATATTTCAAGGGCTTCTAATAAGGCTCGTGGATTTTTAAAAAATATTCAAGGCTTCTAACAAGGCTCGTGGATTTTTTAAAAAATATTTCAAGGGCTTCTAACAAGGCTCGTGGATTTTTAAAAAATATTTCAAGGGCTTCTAACAAGGCTCTTGGATTTTTAAAAAATATTTCAAGGGCTTCTAACAAGGCTCGTGGATTTTTAAAAAAAATATTTCAAGGGCTTCTAACAAGGCTCGTGGATTTTTAAAAAATATTTCAAGGGTTTCTAACAAGGTTCCTGGATTTTAAAAAATATTTCAAGGGCTTCTAACAAGGCTCATGGATTTTTAAAAAATATTTCAAGGGCTCCTAACAAGTCTCGTGGATTTTTAAAAATTATTTTTAGTCAGCCTACTAAGGCTCGTGGATGTTTAAAAAAATTTCAAGGGCTTCTAACAAGGCTCGTGGATGTTTAAAAAAATTTCAAGGGCTTCTAACAAGGCTCGTGGATTTTTAAAAAATATTTTTAGGCAGCCTAATAAGGCTCGTGGATTTTTAAAAAATATTTTTGGCAGCCTACCAAAGCTCGTGGATTTTTAAAAATAATTTTAGGAATCCTACCAAGGCTCGTGGATTTTTAAAAATATTTTTAGGCAGCCTACCAAGGCTCTAGGATTTTTAAAAATATTTTTAGGCAGCCTACCAAGGCTCGTGGATTTTTAAAAATATTTTTAGGCAGCCTACCAAGGCTCGTGGATTTTTAAAAATATTTCTAGGTCTTCTAACAAGGCTCGTGGATTTTTAAAAATATTTCTAGGTCTTCTAACAAGGCTCGTGGATTTTTAAAAATATTTCTAGGCCTTCTAACAAGGCTCGTGGATTTTTAAAAATATTTCTAGGTCTTCTAACAAGGCTCGTGGATTTTTAAAAATATTTCTAGGTCTTCTAACAAGGCTCGTGGATTTTTAAAAATATTTCCAGGTCTTCTAACAAGGTTCGTGGATTTTTAAAAATATTCCTAGGTCTTCTAACAAGGCTCGTGGATTTTTAAAAATATTTTTAGGCATCCTGCCAAGGCTCGTGGATTTTTAAAAATATTTCTAGGTCTTCTAACAAGGCTCGTGGATTTTTAAAATTATTTATGGGTCTTCTAACAAGGCTCGTGGATTTTTAAAAATATTTCTAGGTCTTCTAACAAGGCTCGTGGATTTTTAAAAATATTTCTAGGTCTTCTAACAAGGCTCGTGGATTTTTAAAAATATTTCTAGGTCTTCTAACAAGGCTCGTGGATTTTTAAAAATATTCCTAGGTCTTCTAACAAGGCTCGTGGATTTTTAAAAATATTCCTAGGTCTTCTAACAAGGCTCGTGGATTTTTAAAAATATTTTTAGGCATCCTGCCAAGGCTCGTGGATTTTTAAAAATATTTTTAGGCATCCTGCCAAGGCTCGTGGATTTTTAAAAATATTTTTAGGCATCCTGCCAAGGCTCGTGGATTTTTAAAAATATTTTTAGGCATCCTGCCAAGGCTCGTGGATTTTTAAAAATATTTCTAGGTCTTCTAACAAGGCTCGGGGATTTTTAAAATTATTTATGGGTCTTCTAACAAGGCTCGTGGATTTTTAAAAATATTTTTAGGCAGCCTACCAAGGCTCGTGGATTTTTAAAAATATTTTTAGGCAGCCTACCAAGGCTCGTGGATTTTTAAAAATATTTTTAGGCAGCCTACCAAGGCTCGTGGATTTTTAAAAATATTTTTAGGCAGCCTACCAAGGCTCTAGGATTTTTAAAAATATTTTTAGGCAGCATACCAAGGCTCGTGGATTTTTAAAAATATTTTTAGGCAGCCTACCAAGGCTCGTGGATTTTTAAAAATATTTTAAGGCAGCCTACCAAGGCTCGTGGATTTTTAAAAATATTCTAGGCATCATACCAAGGCTCGTGGATTTTTAAAAATATTTTTAGGCATCATACCAAGGCTCGTGGATTTTTAAAAATATTTTTAAGCAGCCTATCAAAGCTCGTGGATTTTTAAAAATATTTTTAGGCAGCCTACCTTGGCTCGTGGATTTTTAAATATATTCTAGGCATCATACCAAGGCTCGTGGATTTTTAAAAATATTCTAGGCATCATACCAAGGCCCGTGGATTTTTAAAAATATTCTAGGCATCATACCAAGGCTCGTGGATTTTTAAAAATATTCTAGGCATCATACCAAGGCTCGTGGATTTTTAAAAATATTTTTAGGCAGCCTACCAAAGCTCGTGGATTTTTAAAAATATTTTTAGGCAGCCTATCAAAGCTCGTGGATTTTTAAAAATATTTTTAGGCAGCATACCTTGGCTCGTGGATTTTTAAAAATATTTTTAGGCAGCCTACCTTGGCTCGTGGATTTTTAAAAATATTTTTAGGCAGCCTACCAAGGCTCCTGGATTTTCTTAAAATATTTTTAGGCAGCCTACCAATGCTCGTGGATTTTCTTAAAATGTTTTTAGGCAGCCTACCAAGGCTCGTGGATTTTCTTAAAATATTTTTAGGCAGCCTACCAAGGCTCGTGGATTTTCTTAAAATATTTTTAGGCAGCCTACCAAGGCTCGTGGATTTTCTTAAAATATTTTTAGGCAGCCTACCAAGGCTCGTAAATTTTTTAAAAATATCTTTAGCCAGCCTACCAAGGCTCGTAAGTTTTTTAAAAGAAATTCGAAGTCCCTACAAATACTCTTTAATAAAAAAATAAATATTTAAACAAATTTGTAGCCAGCCTACCAAGGCTCGTAAATTTTTTAAAAGAAATTCGAAGTCCCTACAAATACTCTTTAATAAAAAATAAATATTTAAACAAATTTGTACACATTATTTTTCTTGATAAATGATAATTGTTTACGTCCCCCTCTTCCCCTGATTCTGAAATGCTTTAAAAATGTTGGGAGACCATCAATGGCAAAAACATTTACCCTTGAGCATTTTCTAAGATATTTTATGGCCTCAAGTCTACCAAAGCATTAATCATTTCTAAGGACATTTTCAGAGGAATTTCCATCACGGGTTCTTTTGGGCAATTTGCCAAGACAAAGTAGTTGAAAGTTTCACAACAAAAAATTCCTGAGAATTTATGAAAAAAATTTGTTAAATAATCATAATAACAAATTATGAAAATAATAAAATTTCTCCATGACGAATTTCATTTTGAAATCTCCTCCTGCCAGTCATGTGTGTCATATGGGTCTAAAAGCATGAAAAAGTGACAAAGCCCACCCCATAAAATATGTATTTAAAGAGAATAAAATAATAATCTGCCTAAAAGTATGCCATGTTCCTAAGAGATAAATTATATTTGTTCATTTATTAAAATGGCAAAGAGCTCGTGGCAGGGAAAAGGGTGGCTGACATTGGTGGCCAAGATAAAAAGGCCTTACAACAACAAAGTTTATTTAATTAATTGTTGGTAGTTTGTACTGATGATGGCATACTTGGGCATACTTGTGATAAACTTTACAGGGTAATGCAAAATTAAAACCAACATTTATTTACAATCTGCCCTCGCATTCACACCCTATCCTCAGCCTAAGTATAAAGTTATCTTTCTAATAAAATTTAACATCAAATTATATCTCATAGTTAGTCAATAAAACAAAATACACCACATAAACTAAAGCCTATCGTCATGTGTTGTAAACATAAAATATTATTGCCTACTTTTAGGCTTTCGAATAGTAATTTTTGTTACAATATTTCCTAAAATGAGTTCATTTAACAGAATAATAACAATAACAACAACCCCTAGTTGTGTTAAGTGTAATGATAATGAAGTTCATCTTTTCTGTTTAGTGGCAATAATGATAATCTTCATGGGCATGATAATGGCAATGCCTCCTAAAGTAGTGTCAATGTTTTCCTTGATGTAGATAATTCACACATTAAATATAACCACAACAGTTTTGTCGGCAATTGGGTATGAGTGCTTGATAAGCAGCTCTTTAATAAGCAAATGATGTCAGCTCATGAAAAAAATAATCAAGAAATAATGAAAAAATTCTAATGAAACAAATCTATGGGCCAACCAAGGCTCGTGGATTTTTACAAATATTTTAGGGCACTTAACGGGACAACAGTTTTGTCGGCAATTGGGTATGAGTGCTTGATAAGCAGCTCTTTAATAAGCAAATGATGTCAGCTCATGAAAAAAATAATCAAGAAATAATGAAAAAATTCTAATGAAACAAATCTATGGGCCAACCAAGGCTCGTGGATTTTTACAAATATTTTAGGGCACTTAACGGGACTAGTGGATTGTTAATAAAAATGTCTAGGGCTTCTAACAAGGCTCGAGGATTTTTAAAAATATTTCTAGGGCTTCTAACAAGGCTCGTGCATTTTTAAAAATATTTCTAGAGCTTCTAAATAAAAATATATCTAGGGAATCTAACAAGGCTCGTGAATTTTTAAAAATACTTCTAGAACACATAGCAAGACTCGTGGATTTTTAAAAATATTTCTAGGGCTTCTAACAAGGCTCGCGGATTTTTAAAAATATTTCTAGGGCTTCTAACAAGGCTCGTGGATTTTTAAAAATATTTCTAGGGCTTCTAACAAGGCTCGCGGATTTTTAAAAATATTTCTAGGGCTTCTAACAAGGCTAGTGGATTTTTAAAAATATTTCTAGAGCTTCTAACAAGACTCGTGAATTTTTAAAAATATTTCTTGGGCACCTAACAAGGCTCGTGAATTTTTAAAAATATTTCTTAGGCACCTAACAAGGCTCGTGAATTTTTAAAAATATTTATTGGGCACCTAACAAGGCTCGTGAATTTTTAAAAATATTTCTAGGACATCTTTGTGTTTATTTCAGCTTTAGTCCATATTTTGTTGTAATTCAATTGTTTGAATAACAACAAAATATTTTAAAGTGGATATGAAATTGATTAGTTGCGGGCGAAGGGTAGGGAATACTATAGTTTCAGTTGTCACCAAACAACTTCATCAGTTCCCTTTTTCGCCGACTCTGTATCGATAAACAGGTCAATAAAGCCATCTAGCAAATTAAATAAAATGAGAAATTTGCTGTATGGCCCTAAAGCTGTTTACCCTACAATTTGAGTCGAACTAAAGAATTTCATATCCACCACTGTTTTTTATGTCGTCTTTGCTTCGCAAAGAATACGAACATAGGAGTGTTGCTTCAATAAGCGGGGGTAAAAACAACAAGAAAGTTGTTTTTGCATTACGCATTGGTCAACAAGGACATCTAAAAAGGCTCGTGGATTTTTAAAAATATTTCTAGGGCTTCTAACAAGGCTCGTGGATTTTTAAAAATATTTCTAGGGCTTCTAACAAGACTCGTGGATTTTTAAAAATATTTCTAGGGCTTCTAACAAGGCTCGTGGATTTTTAAAAATATTTCTAGGGCTTCTAACAAGGCTCGTGGATTTTTTAAAATATTTCTAGGGCTTCTAACAAGGCTCGTAGATTTTTAAAAATATTTCTGGACCATCTAACAAGGCTCGTGGATTTTTAAAAATATTTCTGGACCATCTAACAAGGCTCGTGGATTTTTAAAAATATTTCTGGACCATCTAACAAGGCTCGTGGATTTTTAAAAATATTTCTGGACCATCTAACAAGGCTCGTGGATTTTTAAAAATATTTCTGGACCATCTAACAAGGCTCGTGGATAAAAATATTTCTGGACCATCTAACAAGGCTCGTGGATTTTTAAAAATATTTCTGGACCATCTAACAAGGCTCGTGGATTTTTAAAAATATTTCTGGACCATCTAACAAGGCTCGTGGATTTTTAAAAATATTTCTGGACCATCTAACAAGGCTCGTGGATTTTTAAAAATATTTCTGGACCATCTAACAAGGCTCGTGGATTTTTAAAAATATTTCTGGACCATCTAACAAGGCTCGTGGATTTTTAAAAATATTTCTGGACCATCTAACAAGGCTCGTGGATTTTTAAAAATATTTCTGGACCATCTAACAAGGCTCGTGGATTTTTAAAAATATTTCTGGACCATCTAACAAGGCTCGTGGATTTTTAAAAATATTTCTGGACCATCTAACAAGGCTCGTGGATTTTTAAAAATATTTCTGGACCATCTAACAAGGCTCGTGGATTTTTAAAAATTTTTCTGGACCATCTAACAAGGCTCGTGGATTTTTAAAAATATTTCTGGACCATCTAACAAGGCTCGTGGATTTTTAAAAATATTTCTGGACCATCTAACAAGGCTCGTGGATTTTTAAAAATATTTCTGGACCATCTAACAAGGCTCGTGGATTTTTAAAAATATTTCTGGACCATCTAACAAGGCTCGTGGATTTTTAAAAATATTTCTGGACCATCTAACAAGGCTCGTGGATTTTTAAAAATATTTCTGGACCATCTAACAAGGCTCGTGGATTTTTAAAAATATTTCTGGACCATCTAACAAGGCTCGTGGATTTTTAAAAATATTTCTGGACCATCTAACAAGGCTCGTGGATTTTTAAAAATATTTCTGGACCATCTAACAAGGCTCGTGGATTTTTAAAAATATTTCTGGACCATCTAACAAGGCTCGTGGATTTTTAAAAATATTTCTGGACCATCTAACAAGGCTCGTGGATTTTTAAAAATATTTCTGGACCATCTAACAAGGCTCGTGGATTTTTAAAAATATTTCTGGACCATCTAACAAGGCTCGTGGATTTTTAAAAATATTTCTGGACCATCTAACAAGGCTCGTGGAAAAAATATTTCTGGACCATCTAACAAGGCTCGTGGATTTTTAAAAATATTTCTGGACAATCTAACAAGGCTCGTGGATTTTTAAAAATATTTCTGGACCATCTAACAAGGCTCGTGGATTTTTTGAAATGATTCTAGAGCTTCTAACAAGACTCGTGGATTTATAAAAAATATTTCTGGACAATCTGACAAGGCTCGTGGATTTTTAAAAATATTTCTGGACCATCTAACAAGGCTCGTGGATTTTTAAAAATATTTCTGGACCATCTAACAAGGCTCGTGGATTTTTAAAAATATTTCTGGACCATCTAACAAGGCTCGTGGATTTTTAAAAATATTTCTGGACCACCTAACAAAGCTCGTGGATTTTTAAAAATATTTCTGGACCACCTAACAAGGCTCGTGGATTTTTAAAAGTATTTCTGGACCATCTAAGAAGGCTCGTGGAGTTTTAAAAATATTTCTGGACCATCTAACAAGGCTCGTGGAAAAAATATTTCTGGACCATCTAACAAGGCTCGTGGAAAAAATATTTCTGGACCATCTAACAAGGCTCGTGGATTTTTAAAAATATTTCTGGACAATCTAACAAGGCTCGTGGATTTTTAAAAATATTTCTGGACCATCTAACAAGGCTCGTGGATTTTTTGAAATGATTCTAGAGCTTCTAACAAGACTCGTGGATTTATAAAAAATATTTCTGGACAATCTGACAAGGCTCGTGGATTTTTAAAAATATTTCTGGACCATCTAACAAGGCTCGTGGATTTTTAAAAATATTTCTGGACCATCTAACAAGGCTCGTGGATTTTTAAAAATATTTCTGGACCATCTAACAAGGCTCGTGGATTTTTAAAAATATTTCTGGACCACCTAACAAAGCTCGTGGATTTTTAAAAATATTTCTGGACCACCTAACAAGGCTCGTGGATTTTTAAAAGTATTTCTGGACCATCTAAGAAGGCTCGTGGAGTTTTAAAAATATTTCTGGACCATCTAACAAGGCTCGTGGAAAAAATATTTCTGGACCATCTAACAAGGCTCGTGGAAAAAATATTTCTGGACCATCTAACAAGGCTCGTGGATTTTTAAAAATATTTCTGGACAATCTAACAAGGCTCGTGGATTTTTAAAAATATTTCTGGACCATCTAACAAGGCTCGTGGATTTTTTGAAATGATTCTAGAGCTTCTAACAAGACTCGTGGATTTATAAAAAATATTTCTGGACAATCTGACAAGGCTCGTGGATTTTTAAAAATATTTCTGGACCATCTAACAAGGCTCGTGGATTTTTAAAAATATTTCTGGACCATCTAACAAGGCTCGTGGATTTTTAAAAATATTTCTGGACCATCTAACAAGGCTCGTGGATTTTTAAAAATATTTCTGGACCACCTAACAAAGCTCGTGGATTTTTAAAAATATTTCTGGACCACCTAACAAGGCTCGTGGATTTTTAAAAGTATTTCTGGACCATCTAAGAAGGCTCGTGGAGTTTTAAAAATATTTCTGGACCATCTAACAAGGCTCGTGGAAAAAATATTTCTGGACCATCTAACAAGGCTCGTGGAAAAAATATTTCTGGACCATCTAACAAGGCTCGTGGATTTTTAAAAATATTTCTGGACAATCTAACAAGGCTCGTGGATTTTTAAAAATATTTCTGGACCATCTAACAAGGCTCGTGGATTTTTTGAAATGATTCTAGAGCTTCTAACAAGACTCGTGGATTTATAAAAAATATTTCTGGACAATCTGACAAGGCTCGTGGATTTTTAAAAATATTTATGGACCATCTAATAAGGCTCGTGGATTTTTAAAAATATTTCTGGACCATCTAACAAGGCTCGTGGATTTTTAAAAATATTTCTGGACCATCTAACAAGGCTCGTGGATTTTTAAAAATATTTCTGGACCATCTAACAAGGCTCGTGGATTTTTAAAAATATTTCTGGACCATCTAACAAGGCTCGTGGATTTTTAAAAATATTTCTGGACCATCTAACAAGGCTCGTGGATTTTTAAAAATATTTCTGGACCATCTAACAAGGCTCGTGGATTTTTAAAAATATTTCTGGACCATCTAACAAGGCTCGTGGATTTTTAAAAATATTTCTGGACCATCTAACAAGGCTCGTGGATTTTTAAAATATTTCTGGACCATCTAACAAGGCTCGTGGATTTTTAAAAATATTTCTGGACCATCTAACAAGGCTCGTGGATTTTTAAAAATATTTCTGGACCATCTAACAAGGCTCGTGGATTTTTAAAAATATTTCTGGACCATCTAACAAGGCTCGTGGATTTTTAAAAATATTTCTGGACCATCTAACAAGGCTCGTGGATTTTTAAAAATATTTCTGGACCATCTAACAAGGCTCGTGGAAAAAATATTTCTGGACCATCTAACAAGGCTCGTGGAAAAAATATTTCTGGACCATCTAACAAGGCTCGTGGATTTTTAAAAATATTTCTGGACCATCTAACAAGGCTCGTGGATTTTTAAAAATATTTCTGGACCATCTAACAAGGCTCGTGGAAAAAATATTTCTGGACCATCTAACAAGGCTCGTGGAAAAAATATTTCTGGACCATCTAACAAGGCTCGTGGATTTTTAAAAATATTTCTGGACAATCTAACAAGGCTCGTGGATTTTTAAAAATATTTCTGGACCATCTAACAAGGCTCGTGGATTTTTTGAAATGATTCTAGAGCTTCTAACAAGACTCGTGGATTTATAAAAAATATTTCTGGACAATCTGACAAGGCTCGTGGATTTTTAAAAATATTTCTGGACCATCTAACAAGGCTCGTGGATTTTTAAAAATATTTCTGGACCATCTAACAAGGCTCGTGGATTTTTAAAAATATTTCTGGACCATCTAACAAGGCTCGTGGATTTTTAAAAATATTTCTGGACCATCTAACAAGGCTCGTGGATTTTTAAAAATATTTCTGGACCATCTAACAAGGCTCGTGGATTTTTAAAAATATTTCTGGACCATCTAACAAGGCTCGTGGATTTTTAAAAATATTTCTGGACCATCTAACAAGGCTCGTGGATTTTTAAAAATATTTCTGGACCATCTAACAAGGCTCGTGGATTTTTAAAAATATTTCTGGACCATCTAACAAGGCTCGTGGATTTTTAAAATATTTCTGGACCATCTAACAAGGCTCGTGGATTTTTAAAAATATTTCTGGACCATCTAACAAGGCTCGTGGATTTTTAAAAATATTTCTGGACCATCTAACAAGGCTCGTGGATTTTTAAAAATATTTCTGGACCATCTAACAAGGCTCGTGGATTTTTAAAAATATTTCTGGACCATCTAACAAGGCTCGTGGATTTTTAAAAATATTTCTGGACCATCTAACAAGGCTCGTGGATTTTTAAAAATATTTCTGGACCATCTAACAAGGCTCGTGGAAAAAATATTTCTGGACCATCTAACAAGGCTCGTGGAAAAAATATTTCTGGACCATCTAACAAGGCTCGTGGATTTTTAAAAAAATTTCTGGACAATCTAACAAGGCTCGTGGATTTTTAAAAATATTTCTGGACCATCTAACAAGGCTCGTGGATTTTTTGAAATGATTCTAGAGCTTCTAACAAGACTCGTGGATTTTTAAAAATATTTCTGGACCATCTAACAAGGCTCGTGGATTTTTAAAAATATTTCTGAACCATCTAACAAGGCTCGTGGATTTTTAAAAATATTTCTGGACCATCTAACAAGGCTCGTGGATTTTTAAAAATATTTCTGGACCATCTAACAAGGCTCGTGGATTTTTAAAAATATTTCTGGACCATCTAACAAGGCTCGTGGATTTTAAAAAATATTTCTGGACCATCTAACAAGGCTCGTGGATTTTTAAAAATATTTCTGGACCACCTAACAAGGCTCGTGGATTTTTAAAAGTATTTCTGGACCATCTAAGAAGGCTCGTGGAGTTTTAAAAATATTTCTGGACCATCTAACAAGGCTCGTGGAAAAAATATTTCTGGACCATCTAACAAGGCTCGTGGAAAAAATATTTCTGGACCATCTAACAAGGCTCGTGGATTTTTAAAAATATTTCTGGACAATCTAACAAGGCTCGTGGATTTTTAAAAATATTTCTGGACCATCTAACAAGGCTCGTGGATTTTTTGAAATGATTCTAGAGCTTCTAACAAGACTCGTGGATTTATAAAAAATATTTCTGGACAATCTGACAAGGCTCGTGGATTTTTAAAAATATTTCTGGACCATCTAACAAGGCTCGTGGATTTTTAAAAATATTTCTGGACCATCTAACAAGGCTCGTGGATTTTTAAAAATATTTCTGGACCATCTAACAAGGCTCGTGGATTTTTAAAAATATTTCTGGACCACCTAACAAAGCTCGTGGATTTTTAAAAATATTTCTGGACCACCTAACAAGGCTCGTGGATTTTTAAAAGTATTTCTGGACCATCTAAGAAGGCTCGTGGAGTTTTAAAAATATTTCTGGACCATCTAACAAGGCTCGTGGAAAAAATATTTCTGGACCATCTAACAAGGCTCGTGGAAAAAATATTTCTGGACCATCTAACAAGGCTCGTGGATTTTTAAAAATATTTCTGGACAATCTAACAAGGCTCGTGGATTTTTAAAAATATTTCTGGACCATCTAACAAGGCTCGTGGATTTTTAAAAATATTTCTGGACCACCTAACAAGGCTCGTGGATTTTTAAAAGTATTTCTGGACCATCTAAGAAGGCTCGTGGAGTTTTAAAAATATTTCTGGACCATCTAACAAGGCTCGTGGAAAAAATATTTCTGGACCATCTAACAAGGCTCGTGGAAAAAATATTTCTGGACCATCTAACAAGGCTCGTGGATTTTTAAAAATATTTCTGGACAATCTAACAAGGCTCGTGGATTTTTAAAAATATTTCTGGACCATCTAACAAGGCTCGTGGATTTTTTGAAATGATTCTAGAGCTTCTAACAAGACTCGTGGATTTATAAAAAATATTTCTGGACAATCTGACAAGGCTCGTGGATTTTTAAAAATATTTCTGGACCATCTAACAAGGCTCGTGGATTTTTAAAAATATTTCTGGACCATCTAACAAGGCTCGTGGATTTTTAAAAATATTTCTGGACCATCTAACAAGGCTCGTGGATTTTTAAAAATATTTCTGGACCACCTAACAAAGCTCGTGGATTTTTAAAAATATTTCTGGACCACCTAACAAGGCTCGTGGATTTTTAAAAGTATTTCTGGACCATCTAAGAAGGCTCGTGGAGTTTTAAAAATATTTCTGGACCATCTAACAAGGCTCGTGGAAAAAATATTTCTGGACCATCTAACAAGGCTCGTGGAAAAAATATTTCTGGACCATCTAACAAGGCTCGTGGATTTTTAAAAATATTTCTGGACAATCTAACAAGGCACGTGGATTTTTAAAAATATTTCTGGACCATCTAACAAGGCTCGTGGATTTTTTGAAATGATTCTAGAGCTTCTAACAAGACTCGTGGATTTATAAAAAATATTTCTGGACAATCTGACAAGGCTCGTGGATTTTTAAAAATATTTCTGGACCATCTAACAAGGCTCGTGGATTTTTAAAAATATTTCTGGACCATCTAACAAGGCTCGTGGATTTTTAAAAATATTTCTGGACCATCTAACAAGGCTCGTGGATTTTTAAAAATATTTCTGGACAATCTAACAAGGCTCGTGGATTTTTAAAAATATTTCTGGACCATCTAACAAGGCTCGTGGATTTTTAAAAATATTTCTGGACCATCTAACAAGGCTCGTGGATTTTTAAAAATATTTCTGGACCATCTAACAAGGCTCGTGGATTTTTAAAAATATTTCTGGACCATCTAACAAGGCTCGTGGATTTTTAAAAATATTTCTGGACCATCTAACAAGGCTCGTGGATTTTTAAAAATATTTCTGGACCATCTAACAAGGCTCGTGGATTTTTAAAAATATTTCTGGACCATCTAACAAGGCTCGTGGATTTTTAAAAATATTTCTGGACCATCTAACAAGGCTCGTGGATTTTTAAAATATTTCTGGACCATCTAACAAGGCTCGTGGATTTTTAAAAATATTTCTGGACCATCTAACAAGGCTCGTGGATTTTTAAAAATATTTCTGGACCATCTAACAAGGCTCGTGGATTTTTAAAAATATTTCTGGACCATCTAACAAGGCTCGTGGATTTTTAAAAATATTTCTGGACCATCTAATAAGGCTCGTGGATTTTTAAAAATATTTCTGGACCATCTAACAAGGCTCGTGGAAAAAATATTTCTGGACCATCTAACAAGGCTCGTGGAAAAAATATTTCTGGACCATCTAACAAGGCTCGTGGATTTTTAAAAAAATTTCTGGACAATCTAACAAGGCTCGTGGATTTTTAAAAATATTTCTGGACAATCTAACAAGGCTCGTGGATTTTTAAAAATATTTCTGGACCATCTAACAAGGCTCGTGGATTTTTTGAAATGATTCTAGAGCATCTAACAAGACTCGTGGATTTTTAAAAATATTTCTGGACCATCTAACAAGGCTCGTGGATTTTTAAAAATATTTCTGAACCATCTAACAAGGCTCGTGGATTTTTAAGAATATTTCTGGACCATCTAACAAGGCTCGTGGATTTTTAAAAATATTTCTGGACCATCTAACAAGGCTCGTGGATTTTTAAAAATATTTCTGGACCATCTAACAAGGCTCGTGGATTTTAAAAAATATTTCTGGACCATCTAACAAGGCTCGTGGATTTTTAAAAATATTTCTGGACCATCTAACAAGGCTCGTGGATTTTTAAAAATATTTCTGGACCATCTAACAAGGCTCGTGGATTTTTAAAAATATTTCTGGACCATCTAACAAGGCTCGTGGATTTTTAAAAATATTTCTGGACCATCTAACAAGGCTCGTGGATTTTTAAAAATATTTCTGGACCATCTAACAAGGCTCGTGGATTTTTAAAAATATTTCTGGACCATCTAACAAGGCTCGTGGATTTTTAAAAATATTTCTGGACCATCTAACAAGGCTCGTGGATTTTTAAACATATTTCTGGACCATCTAACAAGGCTCGTGGATTTTTAAAAATATTTCTGGACCATCTAACAAGGCTCGTGGATTTTTAAACATATTTCTGGACCATCTAACAAGGCTCGTGGATTTTTAAAAATATTTCTGGAACATCTAACAAGGCTCGTGGATTTTTAAAAATATTTCTGGACCATCTAACAAGGCTCGTGGATTTTTAAAAATATTTCTGGACCATCTAACAAGGCTCGTGGATTTTTAAAAATATTTCTGGACCATCTAACAAGGCTCGTGGATTTTTAAAAATATTTCTGGACCATCTAACAAGGCTCGTGGATTTTTAAAAATATTTCTGGACCATCTAACAAGGCTCGTGGAAAAAATATTTCTGGACCATCTAACAAGGCTCGTGGAAAAAATATTTCTGGACCATCTAACAAGGCTCGTGGATTTTTAAAAAAATTTCTGGACAATCTAACAAGGCTCGTGGATTTTTAAAAATATTTCTGGACAATCTAACAAGGCTCGTGGATTTTTAAAAATATTTCTGGACCATCTAACAAGGCTCGTGGATTTTTTGAAATGATTCTAGAGCTTCTAACAAGACTCGTGGATTTTTAAAAATATTTCTGGACCATCTAACAAGGCTCGTGGATTTTTAAAAATATTTCTGAACCATCTAACAAGGCTCGTGGATTTTTAAAAATATTTCTGGACCATCTAACAAGGCTCGTGGATTTTTAAAAATATTTCTGGACCATCTAACAAGGCTCGTGGATTTTTAAAAATATTTCTGGACCATCTAACAAGGCTCGTGGATTTTAAAAAATATTTCTGGACCATCTAACAAGGCTCGTGGATTTTTAAAAATATTTCTGGACCACCTAACAAGGCTCGTGGATTTTTAAAAGTATTTCTGGACCATCTAAGAAGGCTCGTGGAGTTTTAAAAATATTTCTGGACCATCTAACAAGGCTCGTGGAAAAAATATTTCTGGACCATCTAACAAGGCTCGTGGAAAAAATATTTCTGGACCATCTAACAAGGCTCGTGGATTTTTAAAAATATTTCTGGACAATCTAACAAGGCTCGTGGATTTTTAAAAATATTTCTGGACCATCTAACAAGGCTCGTGGATTTTTTGAAATGATTCTAGAGCTTCTAACAAGACTCGTGGATTTATAAAAAATATTTCTGGACAATCTGACAAGGCTCGTGGATTTTTAAAAATATTTCTGGACCATCTAACAAGGCTCGTGGATTTTTAAAAATATTTCTGGACCATCTAACAAGGCTCGTGGATTTTTAAAAATATTTCTGGACCATCTAACAAGGCTCGTGGATTTTTAAAAATATTTCTGGACCACCTAACAAAGCTCGTGGATTTTTAAAAATATTTCTGGACCACCTAACAAGGCTCGTGGATTTTTAAAAGTATTTCTGGACCATCTAAGAAGGCTCGTGGAGTTTTAAAAATATTTCTGGACCATCTAACAAGGCTCGTGGAAAAAATATTTCTGGACCATCTAACAAGGCTCGTGGATTTTTAAAAATATTTCTGGACAATCTAACAAGGCTCGTGGATTTTTAAAAATATTTCTGGACCATCTAACAAGGCTCGTGGATTTTTTGAAATGATTCTAGAGCTTCTAACAAGACTCGTGGATTTATAAAAAATATTTCTGGACAATCTGACAAGGCTCGTGGATTTTTAAAAATATTTCTGGACCATCTAACAAGGCTCGTGGATTTTTAAAAATATTTCTGGACCATCTAACAAGGCTCGTGGATTTTTAAAAATATTTCTGGACCATCTAACAAGGCTCGTGGATTTTTAAAAATATTTCTGGACCACCTAACAAAGCTCGTGGATTTTTAAAAATATTTCTGGACCACCTAACAAGGCTCGTGGATTTTTAAAAGTATTTCTGGACCATCTAAGAAGGCTCGTGGAGTTTTAAAAATATTTCTGGACCATCTAACAAGGCTCGTGGAAAAAATATTTCTGGACCATCTAACAAGGCTCGTGGAAAAAATATTTCTGGACCATCTAACAAGGCTCGTGGATTTTTAAAAATATTTCTGGACAATCTAACAAGGCTCGTGGATTTTTAAAAATATTTCTGGACCATCTAACAAGGCTCGTGGATTTTTTGAAATGATTCTAGAGCTTCTAACAAGACTCGTGGATTTATAAAAAATATTTCTGGACAATCTGACAAGGCTCGTGGATTTTTAAAAATATTTCTGGACCATCTAACAAGGCTCGTGGATTTTTAAAAATATTTCTGGACCATCTAACAAGGCTCGTGGATTTTTAAAAATATTTCTGGACCATCTAACAAGGCTCGTGGATTTTTAAAAATATTTCTGGACAATCTAACAAGGCTCGTGGATTTTTAAAAATATTTCTGGACCATCTAACAAGGCTCGTGGATTTTTAAAAATATTTCTGGACCATCTAACAAGGCTCGTGGATTTTTAAAAATATTTCTGGACCATCTAACAAGGCTCGTGGATTTTTAAAAATATTTCTGGACCATCTAACAAGGCTCGTGGATTTTTAAAAATATTTCTGGACCATCTAACAAGGCTCGTGGATTTTTAAAAATATTTCTGGACCATCTAACAAGGCTCGTGGATTTTTAAAAATATTTCTGGACCATCTAACAAGGCTCGTGGATTTTTAAAAATATTTCTGGACCATCTAACAAGGCTCGTGGATTTTTAAAATATTTCTGGACCATCTAACAAGGCTCGTGGATTTTTAAAAATATTTCTGGACCATCTAACAAGGCTCGTGGATTTTTAAAAATATTTCTGGACCATCTAACAAGGCTCGTGGATTTTTAAAAATATTTCTGGACCATCTAACAAGGCTCGTGGATTTTTAAAAATATTTCTGGACCATCTAACAAGGCTCGTGGATTTTTAAAAATATTTCTGGACCATCTAACAAGGCTCGTGGAAAAAATATTTCTGGACCATCTAACAAGGCTCGTGGAAAAAATATTTCTGGACCATCTAACAAGGCTCGTGGATTTTTAAAAAAATTTCTGGACAATCTAACAAGGCTCGTGGATTTTTAAAAATATTTCTGGACAATCTAACAAGGCTCGTGGATTTTTAAAAATATTTCTGGACCATCTAACAAGGCTCGTGGATTTTTTGAAATGATTCTAGAGCATCTAACAAGACTCGTGGATTTTTAAAAATATTTCTGGACCATCTAACAAGGCTCGTGGATTTTTAAAAATATTTCTGAACCATCTAACAAGGCTCGTGGATTTTTAAAAATATTTCTGGACCATCTAACAAGGCTCGTGGATTTTTAAAAATATTTCTGGACCATCTAACAAGGCTCGTGGATTTTTAAAAATATTTCTGGACCATCTAACAAGGCTCGTGGATTTTAAAAAATATTTCTGGACCATCTAACAAGGCTCGTGGATTTTTAAAAATATTTCTGGACCATCTAACAAGGCTCGTGGATTTTTAAAAATATTTCTGGACCATCTAACAAGGCTCGTGGATTTTTAAAAATATTTCTGGACCATCTAACAAGGCTCGTGGATTTTTAAAAATATTTCTGGACCATCTAACAAGGCTCGTGGATTTTTAAAAATATTTCTGGACCATCTAACAAGGCTCGTGGATTTTTAAACATATTTCTGGACCATCTAACAAGGCTCGTGGATTTTTAAAAATATTTCTGGACCATCTAACAAGGCTCGTGGATTTTTAAACATATTTCTGGACCATCTAACAAGGCTCGTGGATTTTTAAAAATATTTCTGGACCATCTAACAAGGCTCGTGGATTTTTAAACATATTTCTGGACCATCTAACAAGGCTCGTGGATTTTTAAAAATATTTCTGGAACATCTAACAAGGCTCGTGGATTTTTAAACATATTTCTGGACCATCTAACAAGGCTCGTGGATTTTTAAACATATTTCTGGACCATCTAACAAGGCTCGTGGATTTTTAAACATATTTCTGGACCATCTAACAAGGCTCGTGGATTTTTAAAAATATTTCTGGACCATCTAACAAGGCTCGTGGATTTTTAAAAATATTTCTAGACCATCTAACAAGGCTCGTGGATTTTTAAAAATATTTCTGGACCATCTACCAAGGCTCGTGGATTTTTAAACATATTTCTGGACCATCTAACAAGGCTCGTGGATTTTTAAACATATTTCTGGACCATCTAACAAGGCTCGTGGATTTTTAAACATATTTCTGGACCATCTAACAAGGCTCGTGGATTTTTAAAAATATTTCTGGACCATCTAACAAGGCTCGTGGATTTTTAAAAATATTTCTAGACCATCTAACAAGGCTCGTGGATTTTTAAAAATATTTCTGGACCATCTACCAAGGCTCGTGGATTTTTAAACATATTTCTGGACCATCTAACAAGGCTCGTGGATTTTTAAACATATTTCTGGACCATCTAACAAGGCTCGTGGATTTTTAAACATATTTCTGGACCATCTAACAAGGCTCGTTTATTTTTAAAAATATTTCTGGACCATCTAACAAGGCTCGTGGATTTTTAAAAATATTTCTGGACCATCTAACAAGGCTCGTTTATTTTTAAAAATATTTCTGGACCATCTAACAAGGCTCGTGGATTTTTAAAAATATTTCTGGACCATCTAACAAGGCTCGTTTATTTTTAAAAATATTTCTGGACCATCTAACAAGGCTCGTGGATTTTTAAAAATATTTCTGGACCATCTAACAAGGCTCGATTATTTTTAAAAATATTTCTGGACCATCTAACAAGGCTCGTTTATTTTTAAAAATATTTCTGGACCATCTAACAAGGCTCGTTTATTTTTAAAAATATTTCTGGACTATCTAACAAGGCTCGTGGATTTTTAAAAATATTTCTGGACCATCTAACAAGGCTCGTGGATTTTTAAAAATATTTCTGGACCATCTAACAAGGCCCGTGGATTTTTAAAAATATTTCTAGGCATTCTAACAAGGCTCGTGGATTTTTAAAAATATTTCTAGGCCTTCTAACAAGGCTCGTGGATTTTTTGAAATGATTCTAGAGCTTCTAACAAGACTCGTGGATTTATAAAAAATATTTCTGGACAATCTGACAAGGCTCGTGGATTTTTAAAAATATTTCTGGACAATCTAACAAGGCTCGTGGATTTTTTGAAATGATTCTAGAGCTTCTAACAAGACTCGTGGATTTATAAAAAATATTTCTGGACAATCTGACAAGGCTCGTGGATTTTTAAAAATATTTCTGGACCATCTAACAAGGCTCGTGGATTTTTAAAAATATTTCTGGACCATCTAACAAGGCTCGTGGATTTTTAAAAATATTTCTGGACAATCTAACAAGGCTCGTGGATTTTTAAAAATATTTCTGGACCATCTAACAAGGCTCGTGGATTTTTTGAAATGATTCTAGAGCTTCTAACAAGACTCGTGGATTTATAAAAAATATTTCTGGACCATCTAACAAGGCTCGTGGATTTTTAAAAATATTTCTGGACCATCTAACAAGGCTCGATTATTTTTAAAAATATTTCTGGACCATCTAACAAGGCTCGTTTATTTTTAAAAATATTTCTGGACCATCTAACAAGGCTCGTTTATTTTTAAAAATATTTCTGGACTATCTAACAAGGCTCGTGGATTTTTAAAAATATTTCTGGACCATCTAACAAGGCTCGTGGATTTTTAAAAATATTTCTGGACCATCTAACAAGGCCCGTGGATTTTTAAAAATATTTCTAGGCATTCTAACAAGGCTCGTGGATTTTTAAAAATATTTCTAGGCCTTCTAACAAGGCTCGTGGATTTTTTGAAATGATTCTAGAGCTTCTAACAAGACTCGTGGATTTATAAAAAATATTTCTGGACAATCTGACAAGGCTCGTGGATTTTTAAAAATATTTCTGGACAATCTAACAAGGCTCGTGGATTTTTTGAAATGATTCTAGAGCTTCTAACAAGACTCGTGGATTTATAAAAAATATTTCTGGACAATCTGACAAGGCTCGTGGATTTTTAAAAATATTTCTGGACCATCTAACAAGGCTCGTGGATTTTTAAAAATATTTCTGGACCATCTAACAAGGCTCGTGGATTTTTAAAAATATTTCTGGACAATCTAACAAGGCTCGTGGATTTTTAAAAATATTTCTGGACCATCTAACAAGGCTCGTGGATTTTTTGAAATGATTCTAGAGCTTCTAACAAGACTCGTGGATTTATAAAAAATATTTCTGGACCATCTAACAAGGCTCGTGGATTTTTAAAAATATTTCTGGACCATCTAACAAGGCTCGATTATTTTTAAAAATATTTCTGGACCATCTAACAAGGCTCGTGGATTTTTAAAAATATTTCTGGACCATCTAACAAGGCTCGTGGATTTTTAAAAATATTTCTGGACCATCTAACAAGGCTCGTGGATTTTTAAAAATATTTCTGGACCATCTAACAAGGCTCGTGGATTTTTAAAAATATTTCTGGACCATCTAACAAGGCTCGTGGATTTTTAAAAATATTTCTGGACCATCTAACAAGGCTCGTGGATTTTTAAAAATATTTCTGGACCATCTAACAAGGCTCGTGGATTTTTAAAAATATTTCTGGACCATCTAACAAGGCTCGTGGATTTTTAAAAATATTTCTGGACCATCTAACAAGGCTCGTGGATTTTTAAAAATATTTCTGGACCATCTAACAAGGCTCGTGGATTTTTAAAAATATTTCTGGACCATCTAACAAGGCTCGTGGATTTTTAAAAATATTTCTAGGCATTCTAACAAGGCTCGTGGATTTTTAAAAATATTTCTAGGCCTTCTAACAAGGCTCGTGGATTTTTAAAAATATTTCTAGGCCTTCTAACAAGGCTCGTGGATTTTTAAAAATATTTCTAGAGCTTCTAACAAGGCTCGTGGATTTTTAAAAATATTTCTAGGCCTTCTAACAAGGCTCGTGGATTTTTAAAAATATTTCTAGGCCTTCTAACCAGGCTCGTGGATTTTTAAAAATATTTCTAGAGCTTCTAACAAGGCTCGTGGATTTTTAAAAATATTTCTAGAGCTTCTAACAAGGCTCGTGGATTTTTAAAAATATTTCTAGAGCTTCTAACAAGGCTCGTGGATTTTTAAAAATATTTCTAGAGCTTCTAACAAGGCTCGTGGATTTTTAAAAATATTTCTAGAGCTTCTAACAAGGCTCGTGGATTTTTAAAAATATTTCTAGAGCTTCTAACAAGGCTCGTTGATTTTTAAAAATATTTCTAGGGCTTCTAACAAGGCTCGTGGATTTTTAAAAATATTTCTAGAGCTTCTAACAAGGCTCGTGGATTTTTAAAAATATTTCTAGGGCTTCTAACAAGGCTCGTGGATTTTTAAAAATATTTCTAGAGCTTCTAACAAGGCTCGTGGATTTTTAAAAATATTTCTAGAGCTTCTAACAAGGCTCGTGGATTTTTAAAAATATTTCTGGACCATCTAACAAGGCTCGTGGATTTTTAAAAATATTTCTGGACCATCTAACAAGGCTCGTGGATTTTTAAAAATATTTCTGGACCATCTAACAAGGCTCGTGGATTTTTAAAAATATTTCTGGACCATCTAACAAGGCTCGTGGATTTTTAAAAATATTTCTGGACCATCTAACAAGGCTCGTGGATTTTTAAAAATATTTCTGGACCATCTAACAAGGCTCGTGGATTTTTAAAAATATTTCTGGACCATCTAACAAGGCTCGTGGATTTTTAAAAATATTTCTGGACCATCTAACAAGGCTCGTGGATTTTTAAAAATATTTCTGGACCATCTAACAAGGCTCGTGGATTTTTAAAAATATTTCTGGACCATCTAACAAGGCTCGTGGATTTTTAAAAATATTTCTGGACCATCTAACAAGGCTCGTGGATTTTTAAAAATATTTCTAGAGCTTCTAACAAGGCTCGTGGATTTTTAAAAAATATTTCTGGACCATCTAACAAGGCTCGTGGATTTTTAAGAATATTTCTAGGGCTTCTAACAAGGCTCGTGGATTTTTAAAAATATTTCTAGGGCTTCTAACAAGGCTCGTGGATTTTTAAAAATATTTCTAGGGCTTCTAACAAGGCTCGTGGATTTTTAAAAATATTTCTAGGGCTTCTAACAAGGCTCGTGGATTTTTAAAAATATTTCTAGAGCTTCTGGCAAGGCTCGTGGATTTTTAAAAATATTTCTAGGGCTTCTAGCAAGGCTCGTGGATTTTTAAAAATATTTCTAGGGCTTCTAGCAAGGCTCGTGGATTTTTAAAAATATTTCTAGGGCTTCTAACAAGGCTCGTGGATTTTTAAAAATATTTCTAGATCCTCTAAAAAGGCTTGTAGATTTTTATAGATATTCCTAGTGCAGCTACCAAGGCTCTTGGATTTTTAAAAATATTTCTAGAGCTCCTAACAAGGCTCGTGGATTTTTATAAATATTTTTGGAAGCTAACAAAAATTTGAGAAATATTTATGTGGACGCTGGGTTGTATAACTATTGTTATTGCTTATACGCCACCCTTAACAGAACTTCCCTTTAGCTTTTTTCGTTTTCTCTTTCCCATATATTTTAAAACTCTTGTTTGTTTTCATATTTTTTTCTCGGAGTATTATTACAAGTGTAAACATTAATATTGTGGTGGCAGCTTTTTTTCTGTCAGCAATTAAAAACACATTAAGCGGGATTAAATATTGAATATGATAACCAATGTGTGGTTATTTTGGTCGATTGTATTTAAGCAATGAGTGAAGGATAATTCCAGGCAATTAGATTCAATTGTAAAGATGTAAATATATGAAATTTTTTATTTTTGCGAATTTATGTTCGTTTAAGAATCCTCGAAATCACAACAGTAAGATAAAAATAATGGTTAAATGAAGGATAGAAAAAAAATGTCCAAATCAATTCCTATTTCATGTGGAAATTTTCTCAACTATTATTTTGTCCATTCCCATTATGATAGACTACACGTTCTTATACAAACTGTCTCCCTCCCCAAATGATATTTCACTCCCAATTATGGTTTCATTTGTCAACAAAATGAATGACACTGCCAGACTAGACTATTTCCCCTAGGGATAACTTTAACTAGATTCGGACTGTGTTTTTGAATAGACAGTAAATTTTGTGAAAAACATTTCAAGTTCTAAAAGAGGCGAAAGAACTCACAGAGGTTTGTTGTTAATGTGGCCGAAGGCGAAAAGTTTAGGATTTACTATCCAAGGAAAAAACATGAAAAATTGAAACAGTAAAATATGCCCATAAAGAATCGAGTGAAAGAAAAAAGATAAAAACAAAATTTAATGCCACAATTCATAAGGCATGTCATGTGATGTTATACATAGTTATATTTTATGCTACATATAATAGTGTAAATATATACATGTGTATCTATTTTGCAATATGTCATAAATATTTTTGCCTATGGACCGTACTAACATACACAACCCCACAGCCCAAAAAATGCTGAGCTGGGATATGAAATAAATGGGGGTGACATATTTCTTGTCATGAATTATGAAAGGTGAGCATATGAGTTATTGTATCTAGATTATGTTAGATATACGTATACATGTATACAGTGGAACATTATTATAATAAGTGGATTTAATGTTTTTCGTTATTAAAGAAAATTTACCTAAAAAAGCTCAGAATAGACTTCAATATGGTTAAATTATAATGTTATAATTGTATTATGAGTGTCGTATAAGTAACGTCAATAGTTATACAACACATAGTCCATATACATATTGAATTTATTGATATCAAGTATAGATGGCGTTATTTTTAATTTTAAATTTATGTTTAGGTAGCCCACAATGGATTGTGAATTTTAACAAACATTTTTAAGGAAGCCCATAATGGATCGTGGATTTTTAAAAATATTTCTAGCGCACCAACCAAGGCTCGTGGATTTTTAAAAATATTTCTTTGCGCACCTACCTAGGCTCGTGGATTTTTAAAAATATTTCTAGCGCACCTACCAAGGCTCGTGGATTGTTAACAATATTTCTAGCGCACCTACCAAGGCTCGTGGATTTTTAAAAATATTTCTAGCGCACCTACCAAGGCTCGTGGATTGTTAACAATATTTCTAGCGCACCTACCAAGGCTCGTGGATTTTTAAAAATATTTCTAGCGCACCTACCAAGGCTCGTGGATTTTTAAAAATATTTCTAGCGCACCTATCAAGGCTCGTGGATTTTTAAAAATATTTCTAGCGCGCCTACCAAGGCTCGTGGATTTTTAAAAATATTTCTAGCGCGCCTACCAAGGCTCGTGGATTTTTAAAAATATTTCTAGTGCACCTACCAAGGCTCGTGGATTTTTAAAAATATTTCTAGCGCATCTACCAAGGCTCGTGGATTTTTAAAAATATTTCTAGCGCACCTACCAAGGCTCGTGGATTTTTAAAAATATTTCTAGCGCAACTACCAAGGCTCGTGGATTTTTAAAAATATTTCTGGCGCACCTACCAAGGCTCGTGGATTTTTAAAAATATTTCTAGCGCACCTACCAAGGCTCGTGGATTTTTAACAAATATTTCCAGCGCACATACCAAGGCTCGTGGATTTTTAAAAATATTTCTAGCGCACCTACCAAGGCTCGTGGATTTTTAAAAATATTTCTAGCGCACCTACCAAGGCTCGTGGATTTTTAAAAATATTTCTAGCGCAACTACCAAGGCTCGTGGATTTTTAAAAATATTTCTAGCGCACCTACCAAGGCTCGTGAATTTTTAAAAATATTTCTAGCGCACCTACCAAGGCTCGTGGATTTTTAAAAATATTTCTAGCGCACCTACCAAGGCTCGTGGATTTTTAAAAATATTTCTAGCGCACCTACCAAGGCTCGTGGATTTTTAAAAATATTTCTAGCGCACCTACCAAGGCTCGTGGATTTTTAAAAATATTTCTAGCGCACCTACCAAGGCTCGTGGATTTTTAAAAATATTTCTAGCGCACCTACCAAGGCTCGTGGATTTTTAAAAATATTTCTAGCGCACCTACCAAGGCTCGTGGATTTTTAAACATATTTCTGGCGCACCTACCAAGGCTCGTGGATTTTTAAAAATATTTCTAGCGCACCTACCAAGGCTCGTGGATTTTTAAAAATATTTCTAGCGCACCTACCAAGGATCGTGGATTTTTAAAAATATTTCTAGCGCAACTACCAAGGCTCGTGGATTTTTAAAAATATTTCTAGCGCACCTACCAAGGCTCGTGGATTTTTAAAAATATTTCTAGCGCATCTACCAAGGCTCGTGGATTTTTAAAAATATTTCTAGCGCACCTACCAAGGCTCGTGGATTTTTAAAAATATTTCTAGCGCACCTACCAAGGCTCGTGGATTTTTAAAAATATTTCTAGCGCACCTACCAAGGCTCGTGGATTTTTAAAAATATTTCTAGCGCAACTACCAAGGCTCGTGGATTTTTAAAAATATTTTCAGCTAATCTACAATGGCTCGTGAATTTTTAAAAATATTTTCAGCTAATCTACAATGGCTCGTGAATTTTTAAAAATATTTCTAGCGCACCTACCAAGGCTCGTGGATTCTTAAAAATATTTCTAGCGCACCTACCAATGCTCGTGGATTTTTAAAAATATTTTGCATGATTTTGCATAATTTATTATCGTTTGATGTTCCTTCGTAATTTTTATATTCGAACAATGATATGGCTTGAACTTTTACATGTTACATATACATATGTATAGGGAAGATTGTAATAAATTTTTCACTTCCTGAAATACTCATATTTTATTGTGTCAAAAAAATAAATAAATCTCTTCTTTTTTCAAATTAAATATACATGTGTTTGTTTAACTTCCGTGCTAGACTTTTCCTTTGCTGTTAACTTTTATTTCATAATTATTTTCGCTAATATGGTGGTACATATAAAGACATCATTAAATTTTTTATGTGGTTTATGTCTTTTATATGGGTTTCGTCGAGCCTAGCTGTCACAATCTATTGCTGGTCGCTGGTCGTAGGTGTCGTATTTTCGGTTTCATTTTGGCCGTTGCTTGGTGTCCTTGCACAAAAAAAGGAATAACAAAAATTGTTATTATAATCGTCGTCGTCATTTGGTTTTTTGCTCTAGTGAAAGAGAAACGAAATGGGAGATGGTGGATTAAAGCTTTTTTAATATTGGACACAGTGGATGACAAAGGCGCGTGAAGTTTTAAAAATATTTTTCAAAGAACCTGCAAAGGCTCCAACATATTTAAAAATATTTCAGGAAAGGTACGAAGGCACATATTAAAAAATATTTTCAGGAAAATACAAAAGCTAGTGTATTTTTAAACATATTTTCAGAGAACCTACAAAGTCCGGTGGCTGTCAATGACAAACGAAATACTTTTGGACAATGTGTTGTATAACTATTGACATTACTTATACGCCGCGGTGAACAGTAAAAGAAGAGAGAAAAAGTACATACTACATCCATATGTATTGGCATAAAGCCTCGTGGATTTAAAAAAAATTCTGGAAACCTACTAGGCCTCGTCGATTTTTAAAAATATTTTCTGGGAACCTATAAGGCCTCGTGAATTTTTAAAAATATTTTCTGGGAAACAATAAGCCCTCGTGAATTTTTAAAAATATTTTCTGGGATCTTATAAGGCCTTGTAGATTTTTAAAAATATTTTCTGGGAACCTATAAGGCCTAATGGATTTTTAAAAATATTTTTTTGGGAACTTATAAGACCTCGTGAATTTTTTTAAAAAAAATTGTTGGTAACTTATAAGACCTCGTGAATTTTTAAAAATATTTTTAAGAATTTTATAAGGCCTCGTGGAATTTTTAAAAATATTTTTGGGATTATTTAAAATATTTTTGCGATACATATAAGGCCTCGTGGAATTTTTAAAAATATTTTTGGGATTTTCTAAAATATTTTTGCGATACATATCAGGCCTCATTGAATTTTTAAACGTATTTTTGGGATTTTTAAAAATATTTTAGCGGAACATTTAAGGCCTCGTGGATTTTTAAAAATATGTTTGCGAGATTTATTAAGTTTTTTTAAGTATTTTCGAAAGCGTCGTCTATTACCGGAAGAAATATTTGTATGGACTATGGGTCGTATAACTACTGACATTAGTTATACGCCATCCTTAATCAAAGTAGAAGATTAAACAAATATTACATTCATAAGCATCGGAGCTTTCTTTCAGTCCAATTTTTGTTCTATTAAAAAAATTTCAGCTATATTTTATATTTTAGTCAAATGTTCCTCCGATTTTATATTCGTCTTCAGTTGATTATATTTTAATGAAATATTTAGCCTCCAAAAAATCTCCCACTGTTTTAACACAATTTCCGTCATTTTGGCAGTTGTCAAGTGTTGTTTTTAAGTGCGGATGGGCGGGGTGGATAGTAAAGAGTTTGTTTTTTGGTCTCCTTATTATGTATATCTAACGCCTCCACATAAAAACCAGCCAAAACCGCCGTTATTGTTGTTATTATTATAATTTTCACTGAGCTATGCTGGTGGTTTTGTGGGACAATTTTTGATGGCATTGTATATGTGGGTTTTTTGGTTGTTACTTGGTTGGTGTGTTCCGTGAAAAATAATCTGTGATAATGTGTTTACTTTAGAAAACCGCACAAAAAAGCAATTACATTGTAATTTAAGGCCCATCAAAACACAACAGGAACATAATAGGGAAATGATGATGCCATGGTTGTAGAAATTGAGATGGAAAGATAGGCAAAGGCAAACGTGAAACAAGCAATGAGACACTCAATGTCATAATAAAACATAGCAGAATCATCTTACACACACCCAAGGCTGCTACGGCTGGCTAGAAATGTTATTTATTGTCTGCTTTATGTCTTCATAAGCGAGAGAAATTTCTTTCCCATAACCCAAAAAATAAGGTTTCCTTTAACTCTCTGTACAAGACATTTTTGCTTTCATGCTCTCCATTTAAGTATATTTTTTAAACATTTTTCAAAGAATATTAAAAAGGTTTGTCTTTTTTTATTAAATTATTTTCCAAGTTATTTAATTCAATTTTCTCCCAGAATTTCATTAGCATGGTTATGACCCCGTTTAATAAGCTTATGGCATGCCTTAGAATACTTGATGCCACAATTTTGTTGCAGACTGCCAATGACATTTGAAACTTAGGTTAGCTGGGAAAATTTTGAGACTTTTGAAAATGTAGAAATTTTATCTCTTCATCCTTTTTCACGGAAAATGTCCTTTTTGTGGCTAATAAAATATGCAGCTAACTAAGTTGGTTCCGTTTTATTAAATATTTAATATATTTTGGGCTTTATGAAATAAGTTTTTGAGAGAAACAAAAATGTTGAAGGAAAAAATATTTTTTGGCAGCCTACAGATTTTTGGGCTGTCTAGCAAGGCTCATGGAAATAAAAATATTTCCAACGAACCTACCAAGGCTCGTGGATTTTTAAAAATATTTTAAAAAAATCTACCAAAGCTCGTTGATTTTTAAAAATATTTTTAGGGCACCTACCAAGGCTCGTGGATTTGTAAAAAATATTTCTAGGGCAACTACCATGGCCCGGGGATTTTTAAAAATATTTCTAGGCCACCTACCATGACTCGTGGATTTTTAGAAATAATTTTAAAGAACTTTACAAGGCTCGTAAATTTTTAAAAATATTTTTAAAGATCCTACCAAGGCTCGTGGATTTTTAAAAATATTTTGATGCAGCCTTCCAAGGCTCGTGGATTTTTAAAAACATTTTTAGGCAGCCATCCAAGGCTCGTGGATTTTTAAAAATATTTTTAGGCACCTTCCAAGGCTCGTGGATTTTAAAAATATTTTTAGGCAGCCTTACAAGGCTCGTGGATTTTTACAAATATTTTTAGGCACCTTCCAAGGCTTGTGGATTTTTAAAAATATTTTTAGGCATCCTACCAAGGCTCGTGGATTTTTAAAAATATTTTTAGGCATCCTACCAAGGCTCGTGGATTTTTAAAAATATTTTTAGGCATCATACCAAGGCTCGTGGATTTTTAAAAATAGTTTTATTCATCCTACCAAGGCTCGTGGATTTTTAAAAATATTTTTAGGCATCCTACCAAGGCTCGTGGATTTTTAAAAATATTTTTAGGCATCCTACCAAGGCTCGTGGATTTTTAAAAATATTTTTAGGCATCCTACCAAGGCTCGTGGATTTTTAAAAATATTTTTAGGCATACTACCAAGGCTCGTGGATTTTTAAAAATATTTTTAGGCATCCTACCAAGGCTCGTGGATTTTTAAAAATCTTTTAAGGCAGCCTTCCAAGGCTCGTGGATTTTTAAAAATATTTTTAGGCAGCCTTCCAAGGCTCGTGGATTTTTAAAAATATTCTTAGGCAGCCTTCCAAGGCTCGTGGATTTTTAAAAATATTTTTAGGCAGCTTTCCAAGGCTCGTGGATTTTTAAAAATATTTTTAGGCAGCCTTCCAAGACTCGTGGATTTTTAAAAATATTTTTAGGCAGCCTTCCAAGGCTCGTGGATTTTTAAAAATATTTTTAGGGAGCCTTCCCAGGTTCGTGGATTTTTAAAATATTTTTAAGGCAGCCTTCCAAGGCTCGTGGATTTTTAAAAATATTTTTAGGCAGCCTTCCAAGGCTCGTGGATTTTTAAAAATATTTTTAGGCAGCCTTCCAAGGCTCGTGGATTTTTAAAAATATTTTTAGGCAGTCTTCCAAGGCTGGTGGATTTTTAAAAATATTTTTAGGCTGCCTTTCAAGGCTCATGGATTTTTAAAAATATTTTTAGGCAGCCTTTCAAGGCTCGTTGATTTTTAAAAATATTTTTAGGCAGCCATCCAAGGCTCGTGGATTTTTAAAAATATTTTTAGGCAGCCTTCCAAGGCTCGTGGATTTTTAAAAATATTTTTAGACATCCTACAAAGGCTCGTGGATTTTTAAAAATATTTTTAGGCAGCCTTCCAAGGCTCGTGGATTTTTAAAAATATTTTTAGGCAGCCTTCCCAGGTTCGTGGATTTTTAAAATATTTTTAGGCGGCCTTCCAAGGCTCGTGGATTTTTAAAAATATTTTTAGGCAGCCTTCTAAGGCTCGTGGATTTTTAAAAATATTTTTAGGCAGCCTTCCAAGACTCGTGGATTTTTAAAAATATTTTTAGGCAGCCTTTCAAGGCTCGTGGATTTTTAAAAATATTTTTAGGCAGCATTCCAAGGCTCGTGGATTTTTAAAAATATTTTTAGGCAGCCTTTCAAGGCTCGTGGATTTTTAAAAATATTTTTAGGCAGCCTTTCAAGGCTCGTAGATTTTTAAAAATATTTTTATGCAGCCTTCCAAGGCTCGTGGATTTTTAAAAATATTTCTAGGCAATCTACCAAGGCTCGTGGATTTTTTAATTTTTCTAGGCAATCTACCAAGGCTCGTGGATTTTTAAAAATATTTTTAGGCATCCTACCAAGGCTCTTGGATTTTTAAAAATATTTTTAGGCATCCTACCAAGGCTCGTGGATTTTTAAAAATATTTTTAGGCATCCTACCAAGGCTCGTGGATTTTTAAAAATATTTTTAGGCATCCTACCAAGGCTCGTGGATTTTTAAAAATATTTTTAGGCATCCTACCAAGGCTCGTGGATTTTTAAAAATATTTTTAGGCATCCTACCAAGGCTCGTGAATTTTTAAAAATATTTGTAGGCAGCCTTCCAAGGCTCACGAATTTTTAAAAATATTTTTAGGCAGCCTTCCAGGGCTCGTGGATTTTTAAAATATTTTTAGGCAGCCTTCCACGGCTCGTGGATTTTTAAAAATATTTTTAGGCAGCCTTCAAGGCTCGTGGATTTTTAAAAATATTTTTAGGCAGCCTTCCAAGGCTCCTGGATTTTTAAAAATATTTTTAGGCAGCCTTCCAAGGCTCGTGGATTTTTAAAAATATTTTTAGGCAGCCTTCCAAGGATCGTGGATTTTTTAAAAGATTTCTAGGAAATCCACCAAGGCTCGTGGATGTTTATAAACATTTCTAGGGCACTTACCAAGGCTCTTGGATTTTTTAAAATATTTCTAGCGAATCTACCAATGATCGTGGATTTTTTAAAATATTTCTAGCGAATCTACCAATGATCGTGGATTTTTTAAAATATTTCTAGCGAATCTACCAATGATCGTGGATTTTTTAAGATATTTTTAGGGAATCTACCAATGATCGTGGATTTTTTTAATATATTTCTAGGGAATCTAACAATGCTCGTGGATTTTTTTTTAAATATTTCTAGGGAATCTACCAAAGCTCGTGGATGTTTTTAAACATTTCTAGGGAATCTCCCAAGGCTCGTGGATTCTTTAAAATATTTGTAGGCAATCTACCAAGACTCGTGGATTTTTTAAAATATTTCTAGGCAATCTACCAAGGCTCGTGGATTTTTAAAAATATTTCTAGGCAATCTACCAAGGCTCGTGGGTTTTTTAAAATAATTCTAGGCAATCTACCAAGGCTCGTGGATTTTTTTAAAATATTTCTAGGCAATCTACCAAGGCCCGTGGATTTTTTAAAATATTTCTAGGCAATCTACCAAGGTTTGTGGATTTTTTAAAAAATTTCTAGGCAATCTACCAAGGTTCGTGGATTTTTTAAAATATTTCTAGGCAATCTACCAAGGTTCGTTGATTTTTTAAAATATTTATGGGAATCCAATAATGCTCGTGGATTTTGTTTTAAATATTTCTAGGGAATCTAACAATGCTTGTGGATTTTTTTAAAATATTTCTATTTATTTTTTTGTTTACTTTCCTTATTTTTTGTTTACTTTTCTTAATATCTAAAAAAGAATTTCGCCTAACATATCCTCTTCAAATATGCAATAACGTGAATACGGCATCTTTAAAAGGCCTCATAAAATAGTCTCATTTCCAGCAGTTTAAGTAATTGTAGAAAAGATTTTTATCTACATTTGTTGCCATTGCTTCACGTCATGCCTTCGGCGTTAAATAAAACGGAAACAACTGCTAGATTGTGATGAATGTTCTTCCCCTATGTCTTCGTCTTTCATCAACAAAGTACATTACCATACTTTTCCTCCTCCCTACCTCTCTTTTGCTTAACATTGCATTTATTTCTAAATTGTTTTATGTTGTTTCCTGACATTCTTTGAAATTCCTTTTAGTTGTTGTTTACTACCACTTTATTGCTGACGATTTATATTTCTAAAAGGATCTTTCATTCAGTCATGTTTTTTGTTTTGTTGTTTTGTCTTATCTTTGCTTTTTCTTCGTTCTTGCAACATTAGAAGTTAAGGCATGTTCATCAGAAGTAACAGAAGAAGCTGTAGGTTCCTTCATTTATAAGCGTATCTGTGAAACTTTATTGCACAAGAATGCCGTTATTAAGCAATGTGATCCCAGTGGCGTAGATGGGGAGGGGTAGCGGTAACCACACATTTTTACCCACAACCCTTTTAATAAGATTTGATCCGTTTGTTGAAAGTTTTTTAATTTATCCTTAATTTTATCATCTGTCAATATATTTAACCCTCTTCGGTTATCCCTTTACCCCCTCCCCTGCCTCTTAGCAATAAATTACCCGGAAAATGAAGTGCAAATACTAAGATTTATGGTATTCATTTAACACTTAAAGTTTACGTGAAACCATTTTCGTGAGTTTGTTTTTTCTTACATCCAGTCTCACGTTGAGTTGGAAACGGGTAAAATAACCTTCTCTAGCAGTTCATTTTTGATGGAGCGATTTGAAATTAATGTGTTGCATTGTGTGCAAGCTCAAACAAATACTTTTAAGATAATCACCTTTACGTGATTGCAATGTGCGAATGGAGGGGATTTAATTGGATATTTAAGGTATCTTTGAGGATTTTTTTTTCAAAAGAACAAAGGAATGAAAATCTTGATAAAAAAGAAACAAGAATTGATGAAGGTCTGTTATTTGATATTTAGAATATCATTTTTTTTAAAAAATCCACGAGAATTGGCAGGCTCCCTAAAAATATTTTTAAAACACCCACGAGCCTTGAAGTGCCCGAGAAAAATGTTAGTTCAATAAAAATATTTTTAAAAATCCACGAGCCTAAGTAGGTCCCTAGAAATATTTTTAGTTCCATAAAAATATTTTTAAAAATCCACAAGCTTTGGTAGGTACTCTAGAAATATTTTTAGTTCCATAAAAATATTTTTAAAAATCCACGAGCCTTGGTAGGATGCCTAAAAATATTTTTAAAAATCCACGAGCCTTGGTAGGATGCCTAAAAATATTTTTAAAAATCCACGAGCCTTGGTAGGATGCCTAAAAATATTTTTAAAAATCCACGAGCCTTGGTAGGATGCTTAAAAATATTTTTAAAAATCCACGAGCCTTGGTAGGCTGCCTAAAAATATTTTTAAAAATCCACGATCCTTGGTAGGCTGCCTAAAAATATTTTTAAAAATCCACGAGCCTTGGTAGGCTGCCTAAAAATATTTTTAAAAATCCACGAGCCTTGGTAGGCTGCCTAAAAATATTTTTAAAAATCCACGAGCCTTGGTAGGCGGTCTAAAAATATTTTTAAAAATCCAAGAGCCTTGGTAGGCGGCCTAAAAATATTTTTAAAAATCCACGAGCCTTGGTAGGATGCCTAAAAATATGTTTAAAAATCCACGAGCCTTGGTAGGATGCCTAAAAATATGTTTAAAAATCCACAAAAATATTTTTAAAAATCCACAAAAATATTTTTAAAAATCCACGAGCCTTTGTAGGATGCCTAAAAATATTTTTAAAAATCAACGAGCCTTAGCAGGCTTCCTAAAAATATTTAAAAAAATTCACGAGCCTTGGTAGGATGCCTAAAAATATTTTTAAAAATCCACGAGCCTTGGTAGGATGCCTAAAAATATATTTAAAACTCCACGAGCCTTGGTAGGATGCCTAAAAATAGTTTTAAAAATCCACGAGCCTTGGTAGGATGCCTAAAAATATTTTTAAAACTCCACGAGCCTTGGTAGGATGCCTAAAAATATTTTTAAAAATCCACGAGCCTTGGTAGGATGCCTAAAAATATTTTTAAAAATCCACTAGCCTTGGTAGGATGCCTAAAAATATTTTTAAAAACCAAGAGCCTTGGTAGGATGCCTAAAAACATTTTTAAAAATCCACGAGCCTTGGTAGGCTGCCTAAAAATATTTTTAAAAATCCACGAGCCTTGGTAGGCTGCCTAAAAATATTTTTAAAAATCCACGAGCCTTGGTAGGCTGCCTAAAAATATTTTTAAAAATCCACGAGCCTTGGTAGAATGCCTAAAAATATTATTAAAAATCCACGAGCCTTGGTAGGATGCCTGAAAATATTTTTAAAAATCCACGAGCCTTGGTAGGATGCCTGAAAATATTTTTAAAAATCCACGAGCCTTGGTAGAACGCCTAAAAATATTATTAAAAATCCACGAGCCGTGGTAGAATGCCTAAAAATATTATTAAAAATCCACGAGCCGTGGTAGAATGCCTAAAAATATTATTAAAAATCCACGAGCCTTGGTAGGATGCCTAAAAATATTATTAAAAATCCACGAGCCTTGGTAGAATGCCTAAAAATATTATTAATAATCCACGAGCCTTGGTAGAATGCCTAAAAATATTTTTAAAAATCCACGAGCCTTGGTAGGATGCCTAAAAATATTTTTAAAAATCCACGAGCCTTGGTAGGATGCCTAAAAATATTTTTAAAAATCCATCACTCTTTCCTAAAATTAACAAGAAAGGGTGTCTTTTATCTCTGCTTTGTCTAATTACAATCAGAATTAAAAACAAATCTCTGTTAATATTTCAAAAGAAATTATTTTGTGAATTATTTATAAGACACGATAAACTGCAAAACGACAATTTAACAAACAAGTTTCGCATAAAACAATTTGTTCGCAATTTGACAAAAAGTTGTCATTTTCCAATGCATTGAATTCTGCAGCAAAGCTCTAAGGAAAGAAATACAATCCTTTTGAATAGTTTTTCTCTTCAAGAGAAAAAAGCCAACAGAATTCTGAGTAAATGAAAATTCAGTCATGAAATGCATGGACGGACAATGCATAAAACAGTCTTTCCCTGGCAAAACTTATTTTCATAGCAGAAACGTTTTGTAAATTGTTGAAAGGATGCAAATTTCGAAGCATGATAGTTTTCCGTAGCCATGCTCTTTTTTTGAAACTTCTCTGCTCCGCATCTCTGCAAAACGGAATAAAACTACAAAACTATTTTGCTGAAAAAATAATGCAGCTGTTAAAAAATAATCCCTGTTAAAAAGTTTTTTTTTTTTAAATATTTTCAACATTTAAGGAAGCACTTCCTGGAGATGCTGGCCATGTGGTAAGAGTCTATGACGATGGGGATGATGTTATTTTGTCAAAGTATCAAACTGACTTTATTAAATGAAGTTATGCAACACTTTCTCTCAAAATTTCGAAAATTTGTTTAGTTATTCTGTGTAACTGTGAGTGTCCTGCATGCATGTCCTGAAATTTCATATGCATCCATTGAAGTGTGACTAGGAAAGTTTGTTTGTTAACAATTCAGTTCATCTTGAACTCTTGAGAGATGTTCAAGTATCCAGAAAATTTTGTTACAAATTAAAGACATGTGTTTAAACGTATTTGCGAATGTTTGAAAATATTTAAGATAGAGAGAAGGCATATGTTTAAAGGACAAGTGGATTAAAAACAAAACTCCTAGAGAAACTATCAAGGCAAGTGGATTTTAAAAATAATTTTAGGCAGACAAGGCTCGTGGATTTTTAGAAATAATTTTAAGCAGCCTAGCAAGGCTCGTGAACTTTTTTTATAAAATTTTTAGCCGGCCTACCAAGGCTAATGTATTTTTTAAAATATTTTAAACAGCTTAAGAAGGCTCGTAGATTTTTAAAAATATTTTTAGACAGCCTAAGAAGGCTTGTGGATGTTTAAAAATATTTTTAGGCGAAGTACCAAGGCTTGGCAATTATTAAAAAAAAAATAAGGAAGCTTACTAAGGCTCGTGGGTTTTTAAAAATATTTTAGGCAGTCTACCAAGGCACGTAGATTTTTTATACCCTCAGCCTTTAGGCTAAGGAGGGTATATACACTTTGATACGATGAAAATGTGCCTCATCGAAATAATTGTTTTAGACCCCAAGAATGTTTGGACGAAATGTGTTTCAGACAATTTGGAGTCGATCTAGCCATGTCCGTCCGTCTGTCTGTCTGTCCTGCTGGCTGGAGCGCACGATAACTCTCGAACGGATGAACCGATTCGGTTCAAATTTTGGCTTTCGTAATATTTTGCCCAAACTTAGTTTAAGTTCGAAGATGAGCTACATCGGTCTACTCCTTCCGGTACCTCCCCCACAAAAGTCCGAAAATGTTCGGAAAGTTTGTGCGCACGATAACTCTTGAAGGGAGTGACCGATTTGGTCCACACTTTGTACAGTGAAAACTTTCTACCAGAGTAATATGAGGTTCCAATATAGTCTCAATAGGTCCACTCCTTCGGGTACCTCCCACACAAAATTTCGGAAAAATTCAGTTTAGGGCCATCTCTCGAATCGCTTTGATTTTTGTTTTAGCAACTTGTATTCACTGCCCTCCATACGACGGTACAAGTTTCATCAGGGGCAAGTCCATACTTCCTGAGAAAATAGCATGAAAGTTGCAAAAAACCCCTATGACACCGTGTAAGGTGGTTGGAGCGCACGATAATTCTCGAACGGATCTGCCGATTCGGTCCAAAATATGGTCTTTGTAATATTTTGTCCAAACATAGTTTAAGTTTGAAGATAAGCCATACCGGTCCACTCCTTCAGGTACCTCCCCCACAAAAGTTCAAAAATGTTCGGAAAAATTGTTCATACGGTAACCCTTGAAGGGAGTGGCCGAATTGGTCTATACTTTACACATCCTAATATATCTACCAGATATAGATCAGGTTCAAATATGGACTATATTTGTCCACTCTATCCCGTACCTCCCACACAAAATTTCGGATAAGTTCACTTTAAGACCTGATATCGAATCACTTTGATTTTTGTAGAAGCAACTTGCATTCGCTGCCTCTTACGATGGTAAAAGTTTTTTAGAGGCAAGTCCATACTTCTTGAGCTAACAGCCCGAAGAGTGTAAAAACCCCCTGTGGCACCATATGTTCCGGCTGGAGATCCACTTCCATAACGGTCAATGTCGATCCATTCCTTTTAGTATCTCCTCCGCAAAACTTTTAATCTTTAATCCTAATCAACATTTTTGTCTGTTCAAACGCCCAAAATTTTTAAAACCCCCTAAATAAATACGTATTTTGGGAAAAAATTGTTTCAATATACACAGGCTGAGGGTATATCTCTGTCGGCAAAGCCGACTGATACTTTTTTACTTGTTAAATTATTTTTTAGGCAACTTACCAAGCCTCGTGGATTTTCAAAATTATTTTTAAGCAGCCTACCAACGATAGTGGATTTTTTAAAATATTTTTAGGCAGCCTTCCAAGGGTCGTGGATTTATTAAAATATTTTTAAGCCGCGTAGCAAGGCTCGTGGATTTTTTAACATATTTTTAGGCAGCCTAAGAAGGCTCGTGGATTTTTTAAAATATTTTTAGGCAGCATACCAAGGCTCGCGGATTTTTAAAAATATTTTTAGGCAGCCTACAAAGGTTCGTGAATTTTTAAAAATGTTTTTAGACAGCCTAACAAGGCTCGTGGATTTTTAAAAATATTTTTAGACAGCCTAACAAGGCTCGTGGATTTTTTAAAATATTTTTAGACAGCCTAACAAGGCTCGTGGATTTTTAAAAATATTTTTAGACAGCCTAACAAGGCTCGTGGATTTTTAAAAATGTTTTTAGACAGCCTAACAAGGCTCGTGGATTTTTAAAAATATTTTTAGACAGCCTAACAAGGCTCGTGGATTTTTAAAAATATTTTTAGACAGCTTAACAAGGCTCGTGGCTTTTTAAAAATATTTTTAGACAGTCTAACAAGGCTCGTGGATTTTTAAAAATATTTTTAGCCAGCCTAACAAGGCTCGTGGATTTTTAAAAATATTTTTAGACAGCCTAACAAGGCTCGTGGATTTTTAAAAATATTTTTAGACAGCCTAACAAGGCTCGTGGATTTTTTTAAATATTTTTCGGCAGCCTATCAATGCTCGCGGATTTTTAAAAATATTTTTCGGCAGCCTACCAAGGCTCGCGGATTTTTAAAAATAGTTTTAGGCAGCCTACCAAGACTCGTGGATTTTTAAAAATATTTTTAGCCAGCCTACCAAGGCTCGTGGATTTTTAAAAATATTTTTAGCCAGCCTACCAAGGCTCGTGGATTTTTAAAAATATTTTTAGACAGCCTACCAAGGCTCGTGGATTTTTAAAATATTTTTAGCCAGCCTACCAAGGCTCGTGGATTTTTAAAAATATTTTTAGCCAGCCTACCAAGGCTCGTGGATTTTTAAAAATATTTTTAGCCAGCCTACCAAGGCTCGTGGATTTTTAAAAATATTTTTAGCCAGCCTACCAAGGCTCGTGGATTTTTAAAAATATTTTTAGCCAGCCTACCAAGGCTCGTGGATTTTTAAAAATATTTTTAGCCAGCCTACCAAGGCTCGTGGATTTTTAAAAATATTTTTAGCCAGCCTACCAAGGCTCGTGGATTTTTAAAAATATTTTTAGCCAGCCTACCAAGGCTCGTGGATTTTTAAAAATATTTTTAGCCAGCCTACCAAGGCTCGTGGATTTTTAAAAATATTTTTAGCCAGCCTACCAAGGCTCGTGGATTTTTAAAAATATTTTTAGCCAGCCTACCAAGGCTCGTGGATTTTTAAAAATATTTTTAGCCAGCCTACCAAGGCTCGTGGATTTTTAAAAATATTTTTAGCCAGCCTACCAAGGCTCGTGGATTTTTAAAAATATTTTTAGCCAGCCTACCAAGGCTCGTGGATTTTTAAAAATATTTTTAGCCAGCCTACCAAGGCTCGTGGATTTTTAAAAATATTTTTAGCCAGCCTACCAAGGCTCGTGGATTTTTAAAAATATTTTTAGCCAGCCTACCAAGGCTCGTGGATTTTTAAAAATATTTTTAGCCAGCCTACCAAGGCTCGTGGATTTTTAAAAATATTTTTAGCCAGCCTACCAAGGCTCGTGGATTTTTAAAAATATTTTTAGCCAGCCTACCAAGGCTCGTGGATTTTTAAAAATATTTTTAGCCAGCCTACCAAGGCTCGTGGATTTTTAAAAATATTTTTAGCCAGCCTACCAAGGCTCGTGGATTTTTAAAAATATTTTTAGCCAGCCTACCAAGGCTCGTGGATTTTTAAAAATATTTTTAGCCAGCCTACCAAGGCTCGTGGATTTTTAAAAATATTTTTAGCCAGCCTACCAAGGCTCGTGGATTTTTAAAAATATTTTTAGCCAGCCTACCAAGGCTCGTGGATTTTTAAAAATATTTTTAGCCAGCCTACCAAGGCTCGTGGATTTTTAAAAATATTTTTAGCCAGCCTACCAAGGCTCGTGGATTTTTAAAAATATTTTTAGCCAGCCTACCAAGGCTCGTGGATTTTTAAAAATATTTTTAGCCAGCCTACCAAGGCTCGTGGATTTTTAAAAATATTTTTAGCCAGCCTACCAAGGCTCGTGGATTTTTAAAAATATTTTTAGCCAGCCTACCAAGGCTCGTGGATTTTTAAAAATATTTTTAGCCAGCCTACCAAGGCTCGTGGATTTTTTAAAATAATTTTGAACAGTCTATCAAGGCTTGTGTATTTTTTAGAATATTTTAGGCAGTCTACCAAGGCTCGTGGAGTTTTAAACATATTTTTTGCCAGCCTACCAAGGCTCGTGGATTTTTAAAAATATTTTTAGCCAGCCTACCAAGGCTCGTGGATTTTTAAAAATATTTTTAGCCAGCCTACCAAGGCTCGTGGATTTTTAAAAATATTTTTAGCCAGCCTACCAAGGCTCGTGGATTTTTAAAAATATTTTTATAAAGAAAAAAATTATTTTTGATAGAAAAAATTCTTTATTTCCCAAAAAATACTACAACTTTCTCAACAAAACACTCTATTGCCTTCTACTCAAAGTTTGTCTTTAAACTTCTTTCTAAAATTACCACAAATCCTTACTGGCATCAGTGGGCACACTATCCAAACGTGCATTTACCGTAAATTAAAAAGTTGAACAAAGTTAAACAAAAGAATCCGAGAAATCGGTGAAAATTACCTTCCCCGGTAATATAAATACTTTTCTCTTAAAACAAAGCCTCCCACACCCACAAGTCCTTGGAGATTCTTTTGCTGCAGTCGCATTCACATCTGCAGTCCCCAAACAACTAATGTTGAAGTTCGTTGCTTTTTGTTGTTGCAACACAGCTCACGTTGCACAATGTGAGAAAAGTGTTTCCATGAGCATAGCGTGGGAGTTGTTGCCACCCCGCCGCCCTCCTTTTGGATATGTTAGAGCATAACAAATAAGCAGAAACATCAGCCAGAAGTGCAGCTGCATTTGATGGTGTTTTATGCAAACGTGATCGAAATTTAAGTGAACTTCAAGCACTCTCAAATTACTAATGCTGCTCTTCTTACTGCCACTGCTGCTGCAACAAGTTTTAAGGACTTTCAGCTTGCCAAAATTGCCACATTGCGGCAAGTGAATGGCATAAATGTGTGTTAAAGCGGTGTATTGTTTTGTGGGTGGTAAGGGGGCATAGCATTGGTCTCGGTTAAAATAGTTTTAAAATTGTATACATTTTTCCATTACAGCTGCAAATGAAATATGAAGCAATAATAAATCACGTTTTTTCATTCTGAGCTGTGCAAATGTAAGCTATCCAAGGAGAGTTATGACACTAGAGATAACTATTTGCTTACATTTCGTGTATTCTTCCCTTAGCTCTTTAGAATTGTATATGTTGTTGTGTAGGAGTATTTTAAAATCATGTCATTTGTAACCCAAATTCATAATTCTAAACTGGGACACCTTAACGTATACGTGCTGTCACATAGTATACGCTCCAAATCGGAACACCTTAACGTATACATGCCTTCACAACGTATACGCCTCAAAAGGCAATATTTTATTTTATCAAATCTCTATTTGGAAAATTAACATTTCCGATTTTTCTTGAACAGAGTTGTCCTTTTTAAATCATTCTCCTCTTCACTACCAGTGCTGTAGTCATCAGTCATATAATAAGTCATTCAGAGAGGAGTCTTTAAGTGTTTTAAAAATTCCAACATAGTTGTTTATTTTCAAAATTTTCCACAATCTTTGATTCATATTTGCTTTATTCTGTTTTTGAGTGGAATGTATGACATCTTGGCATTCCACAAAAATATGTTCTAGATTTCCAACCTGCCAGCCCTGACCACACAGTATTGCAATTTATGAAATCCTTTTTCATACACAATTCACATAATGGCAACAATTTTTTTCTAGGTTAGCAGAAATAACTTCATTTATATGTCTGTGAGGACCACAGAAATCTCATCTATTCACACGGACCACTTATGTGGAATGTGTGAGCACTCATATCTTGAATGCATAGTGCCGGATGTTAAGTGATTTTGTTACAACAACAACAGCAGCAGCAGCAGAAAAAAGAAACGAGAACGCAATATCAACATCGGAAGCAACAAATTTTGCTGGTAAAATGATTGATAACGGCAGTCGGAATCGAGTCACGACACATAAAAATGATTGCATTTTATGAAGCTATCCATAGTTTGCCATAAGATGGGGGAGTGGGGGAAGCTTCCTTACAAAAGCACCACATTGCCATTCTGTTTGCCATGTTGGTTAAGTATTCGTTCCGTTCATTCGTAAATTCATTTTTACTTACCGTAATGAAATGGTGTGGTTTTGGGGCTAAACGAATCCACAACTTAATGGGTGCTAGAAACGAGGTGGCGGGTAACATCAACATCGAATATTTTCTAGGTTTTTATTTCATTTTAATTGAAAAACTTTCAGTAAGTTTTTCATCGTAGACACACGAAACCGTTACGGCAAAGAGGTATTGGGCATTCGAGTTTATGGATGAGGTTAAGATGGCAAAGGGAAATGTTTTCATTAAGTTCTTTCCGGTGAAATAAAGAAATAAAATGGACAGAAATGTAAGTTAGGAAATGCAATATAAAACCAGGAGAAGTACAGGCATTTTGTTACATATTAGATGAAAAAACAAGTTAGTCCACATTTATGGACATAGAAGCATTAGCATCTGAAACTAAGATTGGATGGTTTTCCTTTAGAAAAAACTAACCTCAGTAACTGAGGTGAATTTTTTCTAGACGAAAAAACTAACCTCAGTGCAAACTGAGGTGAATTTTTTCTATACGAAAAAACTAACCTCAGTTGTAAATGAGGTGAATTTTTTCTAGACGAAAAAACCAACCTCTGTCGTAACTGAGGTGAATTTTTTCTAGACGAAAAAACTAACCTCTGTCGTAACTGAGGTGAATTTTTTCTATACGAATAAAACTAACCTCATTGGTAACTGAGGTGAATTTTTTCTATACAAAAAAAAACTAACTTCAGTGGTAACTGAGGTGAATTTTTTCTAGGCGAAAAAAAATCATAACTGAAGTGAATTTTTTTCTAGACGAAGAAACTAATCTCAGTAATAACTGAGGTGAATTTTTTATAGACGAAAAAACTAACTTCAGTAAGTAATAAGTAATATTCACCTCATTAACTGAGGTTAGTATTTTCTGCAGAAAATATAATAATTTGAATAGTTTTTTCATATAGGAAAATAAGAAAAAGTCACCTTAGCTACCGCTCAGGTTAGTTTTTTCGTATAGAAAAAATTCACCTCAGTTCGCACTGAGCTTAGTTTTTTTCGTATAGAAAAAATTCAACTCAGTTCGCACTGAGCTTAGTTTTTTTTTCGTATAGAAAAAATTCACCTCAGTTCGCACTGAGCTTAGTTTTTTTCGTATAGAAAAAAATTCACCTCAGTTCGCACTGAGCTTAGTTTTTTCCGTATAGAAAAAATTCACCTCAGTTCGCACTGAGCTTAGTTTTTTTCGTATAGAAAAAATTCACCTCAGTTCGCACTGAGGTTAGTTTTTTTCGTATAGAAAAAATTCACCTCAGTTCGCACTGAGGTTAGTTTTTTTTCGTATAGAAAAAATTCACCTCAGTTCGCACTGAGGTTAGTTTTTTTCGTATATAAAAAATTCACCTCAGTTCGCACTGAGGTGAATTTTTTCTAGACGAAAAAACTAACCTCAGTGCAAACTGAGGTGAATTTTTTCTATACGAAAAAACTAACCTCAGTTGTAAATGAGGTGAATTTTTTCTAGACGAAAAAACCAACCTCTGTCGTAACTGAGGTGAATTTTTTCTAGACGAAAAAACTAACCTCTGTCGTAACTGAGGTGAATTTTTTTCGTATAGAAAAAAAAATTCACCTCAGTTCGCACTGAGGTTAGTTTTTTTCGTATAGAAAAAAATTCACCTCAGTTCGCACTGAGGTTAGTTTTTTTTCGTATAGAAAAAATTCACCTCAGTTCCCACTGAGGTTAGTTTTTTTCGTATATAAAAAATTCACCTCAGTTCGCACTGAGGTTAGTTTTTTTCGTATAGAAAAAATTCACCTCAGTTCGCACTGAGGTTAGTTTTTTTCGTATAGAAAAAAATTCACCTCAGTTCGCATTGAGGTTAGTTTTTTCGTATAGAAAAAAAATTCACCTCAGCTCGCACTGAGGTTAGTTTTTTCGTATAGAAAAATTCACCTCAGCTACCGCTGAGGTTAGTTTTTTCGTATAGAAAAAATTCACCTCAGCTACCGCTGAGGTTATTTTTTCGCATAGAAAAAATTCACCTCAGTTCGCACTGAGGTTAGTTTTTTCGTATAGAAAAAATTCACCTCAGCTACCGCTGAGGTTAGTTTTTTCGTATAGAAAAAATTCACCTCAGCTACCGCTGAAGTTAGTTTTTTCGTATAGAAAAAATTCACCTCAGCTACCGCTGAGGTTAGTTTTTTCGTATAGAAAAAATTCACCTCAGCTACCGCTGAGGTTAGTTTTTTCGTATAGAAAAAATTCACCTCAGCTACCGCTGAGGTTAGTTTTTTCGTATAGAAAAAAATTCACCTCAGCTACCGCTGAGGTTAGTTTTTTCGTATAGAAAAAATTCACCTCAGCTACCGCTGAGGTTAGTTTTTTCGTATAGAAAAAATTCACCTCAGCTACCGCTGAGGTTAGTTTTTTCGTATAGAAAAAATTCACCTCAGCTACCGCTGAGGTTAGTTTTTTCGTATAGAAAAAATTCACCTCAGTTCGCACTGAGGTTATTTTTTCGCATAGAAAAAATTCACCTCAGTTCGCACTGAGGTTAGTTTTTTCGTATAGAAAAAATTCACCTCAGTTCGCACTGAGGTTAGTTTTTTCGTATAGAAAAAATTCTCCTCAGTTCGCACTGAGGTTGGTTAGTTTTTTCGTATAGAAAAAATTCACCTCAGTTCGCACTGAGGTTGGTTAGTTTTTTCGTATAGAAAAAATTCACCTCAGTTCGCACTGAGGTTAGTTTTTTTCGTATAGAAAAAATTCACCTCAGTTCGCACTGAGGTTGGTTAGGTTTTTCGTATAGAAAAAATTCACCTCAGTTCGCACTGAGGTTGGTTAGTTTTTTCGTATAGAAAAAATTCACCTCTGTTCGCATTGAGGTTAGTTTTTTCGTATAGAAAAAATTCACCTCAGTTCGCACTGAGGTTAGTTTTTTTCGTATAGAAAAATTTACCTCAGTTCGCACTGAGGTTAGTTTCTTCGTAAAGAAAAAATTCACCACAGTTCGCACTGAGCTTAGCTTTTTTCGTATAGAAAAAATTTACCTCAGTTCGCACTGAGCTTAGTTTTTTTTTTCGTATAGAAAAAATTCAACTCAGTTCGCACTGAGGTTAGTTTTTTCGCATAGAAAAATTCACCTCAGTTCGCACTGAGGTTAGTTTTCTCCGTATAGAAAAATTCACCTCAGTTCGCACTGAGGTTATCTTTATTCGTAAAGAAAAAATTCACCTCAGTTCGCACTGAGGTTAGTTTTTTCGTATAGAAAAAATTCAACTCAGTTCGCACTGAGGTTAGTTTTTTCTTATAGAAAAAATTCACCTCAGTTCGCACTGAGGTTAGTTTTTTCTTATAGAAAAAATTCCCCTCAGTTCGCACTGAGGTTAGTTTTTTCGTCTAGAAAAAATTCACCTCAGGGACAGAGGTTAGTTTTTTCTATAGAAAAATTTCACTTCAAGAACGGAGGTTAGTTCTTTCTATAGGAAAAATTCACCTCAGGAACGGAGGTTAGTTATTTTTGTAGAAAAAATTCCCTTCATATAGAAAAAATTCACCTCTGTTCGCATTGAGGTTAGTTTTTTCGTATAGAAAAAATTCACCTCAGTTCGCACTGAGGTTAGTTTTTTTCGTATAGAAAAATTTACCTCAGTTCGCACTGAGGTTAGTTTCTTCGTAAAGAAAAAATTCACCACAGTTCGCACTGAGCTTAGCTTTTTTCGTATAGAAAAAATTTACCTCAGTTCGCACTGAGCTTAGTTTTTTTTTCGTATAGAAAAAATTCAACTCAGTTCGCACTGAGGTTAGTTTTTTCGCATAGAAAAATTCACCTCAGTTCGCACTGAGGTTAGTTTTCTCCGTATAGAAAAATTCACCTCCGTTCGCACTGAGGTTATCTTTATTCGTAAAGAAAAAATTCACCTCAGTTCGCACTGAGGTTAGTTTTTTCGTATAGAAAAAATTCAACTCAGTTCGCACTGAGGTTAGTTTTTTCTTATAGAAAAAATTCACCTCAGTTCGCACTGAGGTTAGTTTTTTCTTATAGAAAAAATTTACCTCAGTTCGCACTGAGGTTAGTTTTTTCTTATAGAAAAAATTTACCTCAGTTCGCACTGAGGTTAGTTTTTTCTTATAGAAAAAATTCACCTCAGTTCGCACTGAGGTTAGTTTTTTCGTACATAAAAAATTCATCTCAGTTCGCACTGAGGTTAGCTTTCTTCTTAAAGAAAAAATTAACCACAGTTCGAACTGAGATTAGTTTTTTCGCATAGAAAGAAATCAGCTCAGTTCACACTGAGGTTAGTTTTTTCGTATACAAAAAATTCACCTCATTTCGCACTGACGTTTGTTTTTTCGTATAGAAAAAATTCACTTCAGTTCGCATTGAGGTTAGTTTTTCCGTCTAGAAAAAATTCCCCTCAGTTCGCACTGAGGTTAGTTTTTTCGTCTAGAAAAAATTCACCTCAGTTCGCACTGAGGTTAGTTTTTTCGTCTAGAAAAAAATCACCTCAGGTCGCACTGAGGTTAGTTTTTTCGCCTAGAAAAATTCACCTCAGTTCGTACTAAGGTTAGTTTTTTTCGTATAGAAAAAATTCACCTCAGTTCGCACTGACGTTAGTTTTTTTCGTATAGAAAAACTTTACCTCAGTTCGCACTGAGGTTAGTTTTTTTCGTATAGAAAAAATTCACCTCAGTTCGCGCTGAGGTTAGTTTTTTTCGTCTAGAAAAAAATCAACTCAGTTCGTCTAGAAAAATTCACCTCAGGCCCGTCTGAGGTTAGCTTTTTCGTCTAGAAAAAAATCACCTCAGGCCCGTCTGAGGTTAGCTTTTTCGTCTACAAAAAATTCAGTTCAGGCCTGTCTGAAAGTCTTCAGTCTGTAGAAGACTACCGCAAAGACTTCTAGCTATGAAAAATCTCCAGAGGCTTTGTATCTATAGCAGACATTCTAAAGGTCTTCTATCTACTGAAGTTGTTCCATAGGCTGGCTACAAATACGTTCTCAAGGCCTTTGCTTTATAGCTGACCTCCAAAAAGTCTTTTTTTATAGAAGATTTCCTATAAGTCACCTATTTATAGACCTCCTTAAAGTATTCTATAGACTTATGTATAAAGGACTTACTGAAGGTTTCCTATCTATAGAAAATCTCTTATAGGTCTACAGGCTATAGAAGACATCCTTAAGATATTCTATCTACATAAGACCTGCCAAGGCTCAACCATCTAAAGGACACTTCCTTAAGGTAGTCTATACCTATAGAAGTGGTCCTAGATACATTATAGCTAAGATTTCCGAAAGGCCTTCTAGTTATAAAAGACCTTTTGAGGTAACTTTATCGACAGGAAAGCTTTTATCTATAGAATTCCATCTAAAGTTTTTCTAGTTATAGAAGGCCTCCTGAAGGTATTCCAGCTACAGAAGACTTTCTAAAGGTATTCTAGATTTCAGAGAAGACCTCCTTAAGACCTTTTAAAAGTTTTCTGTTTTCTCGTTATAGAAGACCTCCTGAAGGTATTCCAACTACAGAAGGCTTTCTAAAGGTATTCTAGATTTCAGAGAAGACCTCCTTAAGACCTTTTAAAAGTTTTCTGTATAGAAGACCTGCCCAAGGCCTTTTGGCTATAGGATAAGTTCAAACAAAATCTACTCACCCTTCCTCAGTTACTTCGATGCATTCGTTCACTGCTGCCGCCACCACTGCGGTCAGCGTCACAGCTGGTACTCGTCTCCATAATACTGATGGCGGTGTTGTTGTCGCTGCTGATAAAGGGTGTCTCATTGAAACGCATTTCAATTGTTTGCTCCTCACACGATTCGTTGTCGAAATCGTCGTAGCGATGATTCCGTATATCATTGTCGTTCAGCAAGATCTCCACTTGTTTACTACATTGGACCAGGGCCACATTGACCCCTCGATCCAGGCAGGGTGATAAAGCATTGTGGCCATTGCCGTAGGTTGGTTCTCGGGGTATAATTAACAGTTTATCCTTGGTGGTGAGGGTGGTATCCTGGGTTATGGCATTACCATCATCATGATCATCATTCTCCAAGCTACTACCCCGGGTGGCTGCACCACCATTGCCGTGATGTAACCTTGGGCCACAGGTGTTGCGATCGGAACGATTGTAACCCCTTGTTATGTTGATAATGTTGTTGTTGGAGGGATTAAAACAGGGCAGTACATGTTTAAACTCCTTGCGGAAATTCTCATTTAACCAGGCATAGAGAAAAGGGTTGTAGCAGGTGGAGGACATGGCAATGGAATGGGCCACAAAGAAGAAGAGAGTGTAGAAACGCCATTCATTGGATTTCTCATAGAAGTCATCAAAAATGTTGACCACATTCAGCGGAAGCCAGGATAAACCGAAGACCCCCACCATGGCTATTAACATGCGGTTGGTGCGCTTTTTCCGGTCCCTATCTGCCTCCTCCTTGCGTGATGATTTGGAGCCTGGCTTGGCCTTGGCTCGGGCATTCAGCTTGAAGGATATCCAAATGTAGCAGATGGAGATGATAATAAAGGGTAGGACAAATTGCAGAATGGTGGTCACCGAACCAAAGACCTTGCGATACCTTTCCGTGGGCCAATCCTCCTCACAATAGCTTATGGAACTGCTGATAATTTCCGGTTCCGATATGGTCGATGTGGAGGCCACAATTTGCATGTAGGCATCATAGTTACGTTGGGGGGCATAGGATGAATTCAATGGCAACGATGCTGCGGAGGAGGAGCCATTAAAATTAAATTGTGTGGCATTACCTTGCAGACCATCCTCCGTCATGTTACCATAATCATTGACCACCTTGACATACATGCCATAGGGCAGAGTGGCCAGCAGAGATATTACCCAAATACTTATCACAATGGCAATGCAGGTGGACATTTTCATGCGCGGATGAAAGGGGTAGATTATGACAAAATACCGATCAATGGCAATGGATGTCAGGGTCAGTGTGGAAATATAGATGCTGCATCCCTGGGCAAAGGACACCAAATGGCACAGAGTCCTACCAAATGCCCACCTGCCCATAAAGGTATAGAGCGGGGTGAAAGGCACAGCCAGGATACACAGCAAAATATCTGATAAAGCCAAATTTGTGATGAAAATATTGGTGACGGTTTGCATGGCACGATTCCTCAGGACCACATAGCAGACCAGGACATTGCCAAACACCCCCAATATGAAGACAGTTGTATAGAGAATGCAAAAGAATATTTGCACAAAATTATTTTCTATGAGGTCATCACGTTCTCGTGGAGCTTGTATGGCTGGTTCGGAGGTGGTGTGTATAGGTGGCATTAGATCCAATACAGGATGATGATGGCCGGTGGTGGGATCGTGGTGTAGCAGTGTGTGATTATAACTGTGATATGCCATGTTGGAGGCATTGGGTTTTTGGGCCACCATGGCAGACCAGGTGGCAGCGGCCATTAAGGAGGCGGGGGTGGTTATAGATATATTTGGCATGGTGGAGATTTTTCTTCCTGTGGGCAAAATTCTACGTTAGAGGACAGTGGCTTGCTAGACCAATATAGTAAGGTGGGAACCAAAATAGATTTTAATCAGGCTTATGAGCTGCTTTCGAACATCATTATGTTATCATTTTCACGCAAAATCCGAGGGGTGGTGGATCTACAGCAATTTTCCCTAATTTCTTGTTTAAATTGCCAGTTGTATAAGTAACCAAGTTTTTATTATGTCTGTCTTTTTTTGAGTACGTTGACCCCTTTCTGTGTCCTAATTTAGCTCTCAGCTTTTTACGTTCTTTTAAGGTGTTCGGAGCAATACAAAATGCCTCGCAACCATTGTTGATTTCTATTTGTAGAGCTGTAACCCTCAAGCTAAGCTTTAGGTTTTATTTTTATTGTTGTTCTTGTTGTTATAATTATTGTTATTGTTATTGCACCGAACAACTTGTAGTTGTCCTCTTGGCCCTCTTGTTCGTTTTCTTCTTCTTTCTCTGTTGTTATTATCCTCTGTTGCCTTAAGTCTTATTATTTATTCATAATATACTAGCCGTATTGTTGTTGTTATTGTTTATTTCTCTTAATTCCAACTGAGATTTTTTATAGCTGCAAACATCAGCTGTCCTGTTGCTGTCGGGTATGGTCGTAATTTGATTGTTATTATTATGGTTATTGTTGTTGGTGTAGTTGTTTTTGATGCTAATTGTTTTTGTCGGAGATGGATGGAGTGCCTCTTCTCATTTGAATTTCTTAGTTATCCGCCTAGTTCATTGCTGGTGATTATTGTTAGTTGTGGGAAATTTCTAAGGGTTTCCTTAAGCAGAATAAATTTTTTGCCAGGAAGATCTGCAATAAGAAGAAAAACAACAAGAAAGGAATTAGTATTTAATTAGTGAATAGAGAAGGCATATTTTGCACTAAGAAACGAAACAAACATTAACAAACTTAAACGCAGGTAACAGAAGAAAAACAGAAAGGATGGATAAGGAGCTTCAAGACCCCCCTACAAAATTCACAGATTTTTATAGGTAATTTTCTTCGACGTAGAATTTTTCCATAGTAAAGACAAATTTCTTCAATGGCCCTTAATACACAAATCATGGATCATTGGAAGTAAATTTTCTACGAGATCCTGAGGGAGACCTTTTAAAGAGATTTTTTTCTTAAATGTTTTTATTAAATAAAAAACAATTTTAACTTAAAATCCCTAAGAATGGGGTTTTCTTACAAAAAAAAAAAAAAAAACGTACACCCCAAGATCCCCTGCGGTTGATTCCACCTCATTAATTCCTGAGACTAGTTTGTTTTTACCAAAAATAAATTGAGCTTAGGATACTCTTAGGTTTCTTTTTTTAAGATATCCGGTCTAAACAACTTAAAGCAGAATGCATAGAGAAGGCCCATTGAAAATCTTCAATGTTTATAAGACTTCCAAAGGCATTCCATCTATTGACGATCTCTCAAATGTTTCCATCTTCAGATATGCTCTTCTCTCTGTGGAACAACTCCTGAAGGTCTTCTTCTATCTTTAGAAGACTTCCTAAATGTTTTCTTTTACCTTTATGAAAGCTCTTCGATGTTTTTTTTTTTCTGCCTATAAAAGATATCTTCCATCCAATGAGCTCCTGAGGGGCGTCTATCTGTAAAATACATCCTAAAGGAATTCTATATTGCTCTGCTAAAGGACTTCTACTTCTTCTTTCTGAAAACGCATTCTGTCTCTATAGGCCCTAATCAAGGCATCATTTTATCTTTGGAAGAACTCTCCAAGAACAACTTTTCAAGCATAGTCAAAAAATCCAAACCTGGTGGCCTGTTGAGGCTTGAAACAAATAGTCAAAAAATGCACGACTTATAGTCTAAAAATCCACGCCGGTAGTCGGTTGAGGCTTGAAAAAATTTGACAACAAATCCACACATGGTGGTCGGTGGAGGCTTGCAAAAATAGTCAAAAAATCAACGCCTGGTAGTCGGTTGAGGCTTGAAAAAATAGTCACAAATAAATCCAAACCTGGGTGGTCGGTGGAGGCTTGAAAAAAATTGGCAAAAAATGCACGCATGGTACTCAGTTGATGCTTGAAAAAAAAATTAGTCAAAAAATCCAAGCCGGGTGGTCGTTTGAGGCTTCAAAAAAAAATTGTCAAAAAATCCCAGCCTGGTGGTCTGTTGAGGCTTGAAAAAAATAGTAAAAAAAATCCACGCCTGGTAGTCAGTTGAGGCTTGAAAAAAATAGTCAAAAATCCACGCCGGGTGGTCGTTTGAGGCTTCAAAAAATTGTCAAAAAATCCACGCAGGGTGGTCGTTTGTGGCTTGAAAAAATAGTCAAAAAATCCACGCCTGGTAGTCGCTTGAGGCTTGAAAAAATAGTCACAAATAAATCCAAACCCTGGTGGTCGGTGGAGGCTTGAAAAAATTGTCAAAAAATGCACACATGGTAGTCAGTTGAGGCTTGAAAAAAAATGTCAAAAAATTCACGCCGGGTGTCGTTTGAGGCTTCAAAAAAAATTTTCAAAAAATCCCAGCCTGGTGGTCTGTCTTGAAAAAAAATAGTAAAAAATCCACGCCTGGTAGTCAGTTGAGGCTTGAAAAAAATAGTCAAAAAATCCATGCCGGGTGGTCGGTTGAGGCTTGAAAAAAATTAATCAAAAATCCACTGCACGCGGTCGGTTGAAGCTTGAAAAAAATAGTAAAAAGAATCCATGCCTCGTGCTCGATTGAGGCTTAAAAAACTAGCCAAAAAATCCATAACTGGTGGTCGGTTGAGTCTTGAACAAATTAGTCAAGATCCACGCCTGGTGGCCGGTTGAGGCTTGAAAAAAGTTAGTCAAAAATCCTGATGATCTTTCAGGCTTGGAAAAAAAAGGTAAAAAAATGCACGCCTGGTGGTCGGTTGAGACTTGAGAAAAATAGTCAACAAATCCACTCCTGGTAATCGGTTTAGGCTTGAACAAAATAGTCAAAAAATCCACGCCTGGTAGTCGGTTGAGGATTAAAAAACTAAATCAAAAAACTGCTCCTGGATGTCAGTTGAGGATTGGAAAAAAATCCAGGCCTGGTGGTCGGTTGAGGCTTGAAAAAAAATTAGTCAAAAAATCCAAACCTCGTGGTCGGTTGAGGCTTGAAAAAAATTGGTTAACAAATCACAGCAGGGTGGTCAGTTGGGACTACAAAAGAATTAGTCAAAAAATCCACGACTGTGGTCGGTTGAGGCTTGAAAAAATTAGTCAAAAATCTGCACCTCGTGGTCGTTTGATCACACCTCCTGGTCGGTTGAAGCTTGAAAAAAATTAGTAAAAAAATCCATGCCTTGTGGTCGGTTGAGGCTTGAAAAATTAGTCAAAAAATCTGCACCTCGTGGTCGTTTGATCACACCTCCTGGTCGGTTGAAGCTTGAAAAAAATTAGTAAAAAAATCCATGCCTTGTGGTCGGTTGAGGCTTGAAAAATTAGTCAAAAAATCTGCACCTCGTGGTCGTTTGATCACACCTCCTGGTCGGTTGAAGCTTAAAAAAAATTAGTCAAAAAATGCACAACTGGTGGTCGGTTGAGGCTTGAACAATTAGTCAAAAAATTCGCGCCTCGTGGTTGGTTGAGGCTTGAAAATAATTAGTAAAAAATCCACACATCGTGGTCGGTTGAAGTTTGAAACAATCCATTCCTCGTTGTCGGTTGAGGCTTAAAAATAGTCAAATAGTCCATAAGTGCTGGTCGGTTGAGGCTTGAAAAATTAGTCAAAAAATGCACAACTGGTGGTTGGTTGAGGCTTGAAAAAATTAGTCAAAAAATCCACACCTCGTAGACGGTTGAAGTTTGAAAGAAATTAGTAAACAAATCCATGCCTCGTGGTCGATTGAGGCTTAAAATTAGTCCAAAAATTTACGCCTGGTGGTCGTTGAGGCTTCAAAAAATTGAGCAAAATATCCGCGACTCGTGGGTCCGTTGAGGCTTGAAAAAAGTTGGTCAAAAATTCTGGTGCCCGGTTAAGGTTGAATAAATTTAGTCAAAAATCATGGTTAGGTTAGTTTTTTTTTTCGTCTAGAAAAAAATTCAGCCTCAGCTATCAGCTGAGATTAGTTTTTTCTCATAGAAAAAAAAATTCAGCCGCAGCTATTAGCTGAAGTTCGGTTTTTCGTAAAGAAAAAATACAGCCTCAGCTCTCAGCTGAGGTTAGTTTTTTTCGTATAGAAAAAATTCAGCCTCAGCTATCAGCTGAAGTTAGTTTTTTCGTATAGAAAAAATTCAGCCTCAGCTATCAGATGAGGTTAGTTTTTTCGTATAGAAAAAATTCAGCCTCTGCCTCAGCTATCAGCTGAGGTTCAGTTTTTCGTATAGAAAAAATTCAGCCTCAGCTATCAGCTGAGGTTAGTTTTTTCGTATAGAAAAAATTCAGCCTCAGCTATCAGCTGAGGTTAGTTTTTTCGTATAGAAAAAATTCAGCCTCAGCTATCAGCTGAGGTTAGTTTTTTTCGTATAGAAAAAATTCAGCCTCAGCTATCAGCTGAGGTTAGTTTTTTCGTATAGAAAAAATTCAGCCTCAGCTATCAGCTGAGGTTAGTTTTTTCGTATAGAAAAAATTCAGCCTCAGCTATCAGCTGAGGTTAGTTTTTTCGTATAGAAAAAAATTCAGCCTCAGCTATCAGCTGAGGTTAGGTTTTTTCGTATAGAAAAAATTCAGCCTCAGCTATCAGCTGAGGTTAGTTTTTTCGTATAGAAAAAATTCAGCCTCAGCTATCAGCTGAGGTTAGTTTTTTCGTATAGAAAAAATTCAGCCTCAGCTATCAGCTGAGGTTAGTTTTTTCGTATAGAAAAAATTCAGCCTCAGCTATCAGCTGAGGTTAGTTTTTTCGTATAGAAAAAATTCAGCCTCAGCTATCAGCTGAGGTTAGTTTTTTCGTATAGAAAAAATTCAGCCTCATCTATCAACTGAGGTTTGGTTTTCGTATAGAAAAAATTTAGCCTCAGCTATCAGCTGAGGTTAGTTTTTTCGTATAGAAAAAAATTCAGCCTCAGCTATCAGCTGAGGTTAGTTTTTTCGTATAGAAAAATTCAGCCTCAGCTATCAGCTGAGGTTAGTTTTTTCGTATAGAAAAAATTCAGCCTCAGCTATCAGCTGAGGTTAGTTTTTTCGTATAGAAAAAATTCAGCCTCAGCTATCTGCTGAGGTTCGGTTTTTTCGTATAGAAAAATTCAGCCTCAGCAATCTGCTGAGGTTCGGTTTTTCGTATAGAAAAATTTCAGCCTCAGCTAAGGTTCAGTTTTTCGTATAGAAAAAATTCAGCCTCAGCTATCAGCTGAGGTTTTGGTTTTTCGTATAGAAAAAATTCAGCCTCAGCTATCTGCTGAGGTTCGGTTTTTCGTATAGAAAAAATTCAGCCTCGGCTATCTGCTGAGGTTCGGTTTTTCGTATAGAAAAAAATTCAGCCTCAGCTATCTGCTGAGGTTAGGTTTTTTCGTATAGAAAAAATTCAGCCTCAGCTATCAGCTGAGGTTTGGTTTTTCGTATAGAAAAAATTCAGCCTAAGCTATCAGCTGAGGTTAGTTTTTTCGTATAGAAAAATTCAGCCTCAGCTATCAGCTGAGGTTAGTTTTTTCGTATAGAAAAATTCAGCCTCAGCTATCTGCTGAGGTTCGGTTCTTCGTATAGAAAAAATTCAGCCTCAGCAATCTGCTGAGGTTCGGTTTTTCGTATAGAAAAAATTCAGCCTCAGCTATCAGCTAAGGTTCAGTTTTTCGTATAGAAAAAATTCAGCCTCAGCTGTCAGCTGAGGTTTGGTTTTTCGTATAGAAAAAAATTCAGCCTCAGCTATCAGCTGAGGTTTGGTTTTTCGTATAGAAAAAATTCAGCCTCAGCTATCAGCTGAGGTTAGTTTTTTCGTATAGAAAAAATTCAGCCTCAGCTATCAGCTGAGGTTAGTTTTTTTCGTATAAAAAAAATTCAGCCTCAGCTCTCAGCTGAGGTTAGTTTTTTTCGTATAGAAAAAATTCAGCCTCAGCTATCAGCTGAGTTTAATTTTTCGTATAGAAAAAAAATTCAGCATCAGCTATCAGCTGAGTTTAATTTTTCGTATAGAAAAAATTCAGCCTCAGCTATCAGCCGAGCGTAGTTTTTTCGTATAGAAAAAATTCAGCCTCAGCTATCAGCCGAGCGTAGTTTTTTCGTATAGAAAAATTTAGCCTCAGCTATACGCTGATGTTAGTTTTGTCGCAGGTTGGATTCAAAAATTCTCAAAAAATCCTCGTTTTATTTGTCGCAGGTTGGCTTGAAAAATTCTTTAAAAAAATACGCATTTTATTTTTCGCAGTTTGGCTTGAAATATTCTTTAAAAAAATCTAGGTTTTATTTGTCGAATGCTGGCTTGAAAAGTGCTTTAAAAATCCGGGTTTTATTTGTCGAAGGTTGGCACGTATTATTTGCTGAAAAATCCCTTAGAAAAATCCAAGTATTATTTGCTGAAAAATCCCTTAGAAAAATCCAAGTATTATTTGCTGAAAAATCCCTTAGAAAAATCCAAGTATTATTTGCTGAAAAATCCTTTAAAAAATCCACGTATTATTTGCTGAAAAATCCTTTAAAAAATCCACGTATTATTTGCTGAAAAATCCTTTAAAAAATCCACGTATTATTTGCTGAAAAATCCTTTAAAAAATCCACGTATTATTTGCTGAAAAATCCTTTAAAAAATCCACGTATTATTTGCTGAAAAATCCTTTAAAAAATCCACGTATTATTTGCTGAAAATCCTTTAAAAAATCCACGTATTATTTGTTGAAAATTCTTTAAAAAATCCACGTATTATTTGTTGAAAAATTCTTTAAAAAATCCACGTATTATTTGTTGAAAAATTCTTTTAAAAAATCCAAGTATTATTTGTTGAAAAATTCTTTAAAAAATCCACGTATTATTTGTTGAAAATTTCTTTAAAAAAATCCACGTATTATTTGCTGAAAAATTCTTTAAAAAATCCACGTATTATTTGCCAGAGGTTGGCTTGGAAATTTCTTTAAAAAAATCGCATTTTATTTATCGCAGCTTGGCTTGAAAATTCCGTCCACGTTTTATTTGTCGAAGTTTAGCTTGAACCTTTTTTAAAAAATCCACGTTTTTTATCGAAGTTTGGCTTGAAATTTTTTTTTGAAAAATCCACGTTTTTATCGAAGTATGGCTTGAAAAATTCTTTAAAAAAACAGTTTTTATTTGTCGAAGTTTGGCTTGAAAAACGCTTTAAAATCTAGGTTTTATTTATCGGAGGTTTGGCTGAAGAATTCTTTAAAAAAAAATACACGTATTATTTGTCGGAGAAAGGCTTGAAAAGTTCTTTAAAAATCAACGTATTACTTGCCGGAGGTTGGCTTGAAAAAATTTTTTAAAACAAACCGCGTTTAATTTTTCGCAGTTCGGCTTGAAATATTCTTTAAAAAGTCCGCGTTTTATTTGTCGCAGTTCGGCTTAAAAGATTCTTAAAAAAATCCTGATTTTGTCGAAGGCTAACTTGAAAAGTTCTTTAAAAATCCAGGTTTTATTTGTCGGATGTTGGTGTGTAAAAATCGTTAAAACTCCACGTTTTATTTGTTGGAGGTTGGTTTGAAAAATTTTAAAAAATAATAACGATTTATTTGTCGGAGGTTGAGTTAGAGAATTTAAAAAAAAAATCCACGTTTTTTTTCGAAGATTGGCTTAAAAAATCCACGTTGATTTGTCGAACTTTGGCTTGTATAATTCTTTAAAAAATCCAAGTTTTTTTGCTAAAAGCTGGCTTGAAAATTTCTTTAAAAAATCCATGCTTTGTTTGTGGGAGGTTGCCTTAAAAAGTTCTTTACAAAATCCATTTTTTATTTGTGTGAGTTTGGCTTAAAAATCTTTATTATATGTGAAAATAAAAAATTAAAATTCTTTAAAAATTCTTTGGCTTAAAAAATGCCTGTTTTATTTGTCGAAGTTTGGCTTGAAAAAAATATTTTTAATAGTAATTACTTAGTTATATTTAGTTTTTTTTTAAATTTTGCTTGCATCAGTGCTTTGTATAATCTGGAAAAATATTTTAATCAAATTAAAATCAATATTAGATTCAGTTTATTTTTCATCAAAATTATTTAATATTTTCCGAAAACAATGGAAAAACAAAATATTAGCAAATATTTTAGATTTATAAATAAACACAGTGAAACCAATTAAACATGGGATATTTGTTCACATGGACTAAAGGATGATGTTAAAATCGGGACTTTACTTCGAATTATCATCAGTAAATCAAAAAAAGTGGTTTAATTTAATTTATATAATTATTTAATTTATTTATTTCATCAAATACTTATTTTTTAAAGATTTAAGAGATATATTTGCAATTCTGCTTTGGTGGTCCCACTTTAAATCAATTGACGCAGATTGATTTAATTTCTATAATTTTTATTTATTATATCAACAATTTATTTTTAGTTTGATTATTTCGAATTTGTTTATACAATTTATTGTATGCATTTCATGCTTGATACGCGTCCAAATACGCCTGAATGATTTTGAGTTATTTGTATAGTTTTTTGTTGTTTGGTTTTTGGAAAAGTGTACAACAACGAAATAATTTGGAAAAACTTGTTTTCGAATTTTGTTTGGCACTTGAAATTTTTGCGTTTTTCAAATGCCAATTAAAAGTGAAATGCTGGCTGCTTGGTTTTGGTTGTTGATTTTGGAAAATACGATTTGTTTGTTAGTTCGGTGGACAGCCTGAGTCAGATTAGACTAACAATTGGTAGACAGTTTGACGTTGACTAAACAAACAATAGGAGATTCGTGGAAGAATAAATTTGAAAATAGTTATTGGATTAAGGGGAAGGAAGGTGATAGAAATAAATAATCTTATACAAAATTCTTCTTATTGTGATCAAGAAATAAAGGAAATCTTAAAGTTATTGCAGGTTTGTTAGTGAAAATAATTGTCCCATAAACATCGCTCCTGGAGAACTACAAATGACGTTTAAGAGACGAAAAATACATTTTCTCTTTTAAATATCAAAGATTCATTTGATTGTTTCTCCGGCAAGGGATAATTTAAATATACACAATTTTCGTCAAATTAAATTTTAATCAACATACTTATTTGGGGTCTTTTATCAAAATATTTTTTTTCTAATTTTTAAGTCCTTTTCCTGCCATGTAGCAGCAATCGTGAAAAACTCCTGAAAACCCCAATCAAAATAAACCACAATTTTATTTCCTTAATAGCAAAAAATTCTAATTAACTTTCTTTAACCTCAAAAGAAAGGCTTCTTCGTTCGGTTAGACTTGGCCACGAGCATAACCTTAAAATTACAAATTACTTTTAAAAAAAAATCCATGAGAATATGGATTCTTCCTCAACAGTCTTGTTCAACACTTCCTTGCCACGAACTTTCTTGTGAAGGGAATTTGTATTTTGATTATTAAACAAAAATATTTGTTTAAAAGATGGTTTACATAACCTCTTTCTTGCCTCAAGGATGTTTAATAATGTGGGCGATGTGGTGGGAAAATAACAACTGAACAAACTTCCTTGCTTCAATAATACCCCTCCTCCACTTTCAATGGAAAGAAATTACAAATCTTAACAAAAAGTTGATTATTAATTAACTTGGCTACATGTTAAAGGAATTTCGTTTTTTTGTTATTGTAATTTTCAACACATCATTTAATTGGCTGGGGGAATTGAAATTTAAAAGAAGCGGATGGGAATGAAATTTCTTGGTATAAGCTAATTAGGAATTGTGAAGGAGGGTGAGATAGTGATTCATTGGATGAGTGAGTGGATTAATTAAAGAATTAATCTCCAGCAACATTAGAAACAAACTGATTTTATTAAAAACAATTTCTCCAGCAACATTAGCCCAGAAAACGTGGATTTTTTAAGAATTTTTCTCCAGCAACATTAGCCCAGAAAACGTGGATTTTTTAAAGAATTTTTCTCCAGCAACATTAGCCCAGAAAACGTGGATTTTTTAAAGAATTTTTCTCCAGCAACATTAGCCCAGAAAACGTGGATTTTTTAAAGAATTTTTCTCCAGCAACATTAGCCCAGAAAACGTGGATTTTTCAAAGAATTTTTCTCAAGCAACATTAGCCCAGAAAACCTGGATTTTTTAAAGAATTTTTCTCAAGCAACATTAGCCCAAAAAACGTGGATTTTTTTAAAGAATTTTTCTCAAGCAACATTAGCCCAGAAAACGTGGATTTTTTAAAGAATTTTTCTCAAGCAACATTAGCCCAGAAAACGTGGATTTTTTAAAGAAATTTTCTCCAGCAACATTAGCCCAGAAAACGTGGATTTTTTAAAGAATTTTTCTCAAGCAACATTAGCCCAGAAAACGTGGATTTTTAAAGAAATTTTCTCAAGCAACATTAGCCCAGAAAACGTGGATTTTTTAAAGAATTTTTCTCAAGCAACATTAGCCCAAAAAACGTGGATTTTTTTAAAGAATTTTTCTCAAGCAACATTAGCCCAAAAAACGTGGATTTTTTTAAAGAATTTTTCTCAAGCAACATTAGCCCAGAAAACGTAAATTTTTTAAAGAATTTTTCTCAAGCAACATTAGCCCAGAAAACGTGGATTTTTTAAAGAATTTTTCTCAAGCAACATTAGCCCAGAAAACCTGGATTTTTTAAAGAATTTTTCTCAAGCAACATTAGCCCAAAAAACGTGGATTTTTTTAAAGAATTTTTCTCAAGCAACATTAGCCCAGAAAACGTAAATTTTTTAAAGAATTTTTCTCAAGCAACATTAGCCCAGAAAACGTGGATTTTTTAAAGAAATTTTCTCCAGCAACATTAGCCCAGAAAACGTGGATTTTTTAAAGAATTTTTCTCGAGCAACTTTAGCCCAGAAAACGTGGATTTTTTAAAGAAATTTTCTCCAGCAACATTAGCCCAGAAAACGTAAATTTTTTAAAGAAATTTTCTCCAGCAACATTAGCCCAGAAAACGTAAATTTTTTTAAAGAAATTTTCTCCAGCAACATTAGCCCAGAAAACGTAAATTTTTTAAAGAAATTTTCTCCAGCAACATTAGCCCTGAAAACGTGGATTTTTTAAAGAAATTTTCTCCATTAGGCCAGAAAACGTGGATTTTTTAAAGAAATTTTCTCCATTAGGCCAGAAAACGTGGATTTTTTAAAGAAATTTTCTCCAGCAACATTAGCCCAGAAAACGTGGATTTTTAAAGAAATTTTCTCCAGCAACATTAGCCCAGAAAACGTGGATTTTTTTAAGAAATTTTCTCCAGCAACATTAGCCCAGAAAACGTGGATTTTTTTAAGAAATTTTCTCCAGCAACATTAGCCCAAAAGACGTGGATTTTTAAAAGAATTTTTCTCCAGCAACATTAGCCCAGAAAACGTGGATTTTTTAAAGAATTTTTCTCCAGCAACATTAGCCCAGAAAACGTGGATTTTTTAAAAAATTTTTCTCCAGCAACATTAGCCCAGAAAACGTGGATTTTTTAAAGAATTTTTCTCCAGCAACATTAGCCCAGAAAACGTGGATTTTTGAAAGAATTTTTCTCCAGCAACATTAGCCCAGAAAACGTGGATTTTTTAAAGAATTTTTCTCCAGCAACATTAGCCCAGAAAACGTGGATTTTTTAAAGAATTTTTCTCAAGCAACATTAGCCCAGAAAACGTGGATTTTTTAAAGAATTTTCTCAAGCAACATTAGCCCAGAAAACGTGGATTTTTTAAAGAATTTTTCTCAAGCAACATTAGCCCAGAAAACGTGGATTTTTTAAAGAATTTTTCTCAAGCAACATTAGCCCAGAAAACGTGGATTTTTTAAAGAATTTTTCTCAAGCAACATTAGCCCAGAAAACGTGGATTTTTTAAAGAATTTTTCTCAAGCAACATTAGCCCAGAAAACGTGGATTTTTTAAAGAATTTTTCTCAAGCAACATTAGCCCAGAAAACGTGGATTTTTTAAAGAATTTTTCTCAAGCAACATTAGCCCAGAAAACGTGGATTTTTTAAAGAATTTTTCTCAAGCAACATTAGCCCAGAAAACGTGGATTTTTTAAAGAATTTTTCTCAAGCAACATTAGCCCAGAAAACGTGGATTTTTTAAAGAATTTTTCTCAAGCAACATTAGCCCAGAAAAAAAGTGGATTTTTTAAAGAATTTTTCCCCAGCAACATTAGCCCAGAAATTGTGGATTTTTTAAAGAATTTTTCTCCAGCAACATTAGCCCAAAAAAGTGGATTTTTTAAAGAAATTTTCTCCAGCAACATTAGCCCAGAAAACGTGGATTTTTTAAAGAATTTTTCTCCAGCAACATTTGTCCAGAAAACGTAAATTTTTTTAAGAATTTTTCTCCAGCAACATTGGCCTAGAAAACGTGGATTTTTTAAAGAATTTTTCTCGAGCAACTTTAGCCCAGAAAATGTGGATTTTTTAAAGAAATTTTCGCCCGCAAAATTAGCCCAGAAAACGTGGATTTTTTAAAGAATTTTTCTCAAGCAACATTAGCCCAGAAAACGTGGATTTTTTAAAGAATTTTTCTCAAGCAACATTAGCCCAGAGAACGTGGATTTTTTAAAGAAATTTTCTCCAGCAACATTAGCCCAGAAAACGTGGATTTTTTAAAGACTTTTTCTAAAGCAACATCGGCCTAGAAAACGTGGATTTTTCAAAGAATTTTTCTCAAGCAACATTAGCCCAGAAAACGTCGATTTTTTAAGAATTTTTCTCAAGCAACATTAGCCCACAAAACGAGGATTTTTTAAAGAATTTTTCTCAAGCAACATTAGCCCACAAAACGAGGATTTTTTAAAAGAACTCATCTCCATCAACATTAGTGTAGCCCAGAAAACCTGAATTTTTTAAAGAAGTTTTCTCCAGCAACATTAGCCAGAAAACGTGGATTTTTTAAAGAATTTTTCTCAAGCAATATTAGCCCAGAAAACGTGGATTTTTAAAGAATTTTTCTCAAGCAACATTAGCACAGAAAACGTGGATTTTTTAAAGAATTTTTCTCCAGCAACATTAGCCCAGAAAACGTGGATTTTTTAAAGAATTTTTCTCCTGTAACATTAGCCCAGAAAACGTGGATTTTTAAAGAATTTTCCTTAAGCAACATTAGCCCAGAAAACGGGGATTTTTAAAAGAATTTTTCTCCAGCAACATTAGCCCAGAAAACGTGGATTTTTTAAAGAATTTTTCTCCAGCAACATTAGCCCAGAAAACGTGGATTTTTTAAAGAATTTTTCTCCAGCAACATTAGCCCAGAAAACGTGGATTTTTTAAAGAATTTTTTCTCCAGCAACATTAGCCCAGAAAACGTGGATTTTTAAAGAATTTTTCTCCAGCAACAAAGACCTAGAAAACGTGGATTTTTTAAAGAATTTTTCTCCAGCAACATTAGCCCAGAAAACGTGGATTTTTAAAGAATTTTTCTCCAGCAACATTAGCCCAGAAAACGTGGATTTTTTAAAGAATTTTTCTCAAGCAACATTAGTTCACAAAACGTGGATTTTCAGACAAATTTGTTAAAGAAATTTTCTTCAGAACCACTAGTCCACAAAACGTTTTTTAAAGAATTTTCTTCAGCAACATTAGCCCAGAAAACGTGGATTTTTTAAACAATTTTTCTCCCGCAACATTAGCCCAGAAAACGTGGATTTTTTAAACAATTTTTCTCCAGCAACATTAGCCCAGAAAACGTGGATTTTTTAACAATTTTTCTCCAGCAACATTAGCCTTGAAAACGTGGAATTTTTAAAGAAGTTTTCTCCAGCAACATTAGCCTTGAAAACGTGAATTTTTAAAGAATTTTTCTCAGGCAACATTAGCCCAGAAAACGTGGATTTTTTAAAGAATTTTTCTCAAGCAACATTAGTTCAGAAACGTGGATTTTTTAAAGAATTTTTCTCAAGCAACATTAGTTCAGAAAACGTGGATTTTTTAAAGAATTTTTCTCAAGCAACATTAGTTCAGAAAACGTGTATTTTCAGACAAATTTGTTAAAGAATTTTTCTCCAGCAACATTAGCCCAGAAAACGTGGATTTTTAAAGAATTTTTCTCAAGCAACATTAGCCCAGAAAACGTGGATTTTTTAAAGAATTTTTCTCAAGCAACATTAGCCCAGAAAACGTGGATTTTTTAAACAATTTTTCTCAAGCAACATTAGCCCAGAAAACGTGGATTTTTTAAACAATTTTTCTCAAGCAACATTAGCCCAGAAAACGTGGATTTTTTAAACAATTTTTCTCAAGCAACATTAGCCCAGAAAACGTGGATTTTTTAAACAATTTTTCTCAAGCAACATTAGCCCAGAAAACGTGGATTTTTTAAACAATTTTTCTCAAGCAACATTAGCCCAGAAAACGTGGATTTTTTAAACAATTTTTCTCAAGCAACATTAGCCCAGAAAACGTGGATTTTTTAAACAATTTTTCTCAAGCAACATTAGCCCAGAAAACGTGGATTTTTAAAAATATTTTTAGGACTCTTACTAAGGCTCGTGGATTTTTAAAAATATTTTTAGGACTCTTACCAAGGCTCGTGGATTTTTAAAAATATTTTTAGGACTCTTACCAAGGCTCGTGGATTTTTAAAAATATTTTTAGGTCACATACCAAGGCTCGTGGATTTTTAAAAATATTTTTAGGCCACCTACCAAGGCTCGTGGATTTTTAAAAATATTTTTAGGGCAGCTACCAAGGCCCTTGGATTTTAAAAATATTTTTAGGGCACATACCAAGGCTCGTGGATTTTAAAAATATTTTTAGAGCAGCTACCAAGGCTAGTGAATTTTTAAAAATATTTTTAAAACACCTACCAAGGCTTGTGAATTTTTAAAAAATATTTTTAAGGCACCTACCATGGCTCGTGGATTTTTAAAAATATTTGTAGGTCACCTACCAAGGCTCGTGGATTTTTAAAAATATTTTTAGGACACCTACCAAGGCTCGTGGATTTTTAAAAATATTTTTACGGCACCTACCAAGGCTCGCGGATTTTTAAAAATATTTTAAGGCACCTACCATGGCTCGTGGATTTTTAAAAATATTTTAAGGCACCTACCATGGCTCGTGGATTTTTAAAAATATTTTAAGGCACCTACCATGGCTCGTGGATTTTTAAAACTATTTTAAGGCACCTACCATGGCTCGTGGATTTTTAAAAATATTTTAAGGCACCTACCATGGCTCGTGGATTTTTAAAAATATTTTAAGGAACCTACCATGGCTCGTGGATTTTCAAAAATATTTTAAGGCACCTACCATGGCTCGTGGATTTTTAAAACTATTTTAAGGCACCTACCATGGCTCGTGGATTTTCAAAAATATTTTAAGGCACCTACCATGGCTCGTGGATTTTTAAAAATATTTTAAGGAACCTACCATGGCTCGTGGATTTTTAAAAATATTTTAAGGCACCTACCATGGCTCGTGGATTTTTAAAAATATTTTAAGGCACCTACCATGGCTCGTGGATTTTTAAAAATATTTTTAGGGTAGCTACCATGGCTCGTGGATTTTTAAAAATATTTTAAGGCAACTACCATGGCTCGTGGATTTTTAAAATTATTTTTAGGGCACCTACCAAGGCTCTTGGATTTTTAAAATTATTTTTAGGGCACCTACCAAGGCTCTTGGATTTTTTAAAATATTTTAATGCACCTACCATGGCTCGTGGATTTTTAAAAATATTTTAAGACACCTACCATGGCTCGTGGAATTTTAAAAATATTTTTAGGCCACCTGCCAAGGCTCGAGGATTTTTAAAAATATTTTAAGAAAATTACCAAGTTGTGTAGATTTCTAAAAATATTTTAAGAAAATTACCAAGTTGTGTAGATTTCTAAAAATATTTTTATTCTCCTTTAAGGGCTTGTGGATTTTTAAACATATTTTAAGGCATGAAGAAACATTTTCATAAACATTCTTAGTGCACCCACATATCTGAAAAAAAAAATCAAATAATTTTCAAATTTCGTCTAATCGCCTAGTGGCTGATATATGACACCTCGTTACGCTTGCAAAATCTCATTAATACCACAACCAACAAATTTTTCTGTGTAAACAAATCAATTTTCATGTGTGAGCGATGCGTTGCCAAGCCGTGTGATGTGTGCGCTTCAAATTTTTGCTCATAAATATTTCAAATAGTGCTAATTTTTGCCTATGGCAGGCGTCTCGATTTTAATATTCCGCCTTGTCTGGCAAATTGTTTGGCTAGGGGCGTTTTGTGCCATGAAATTATTGCCAAATTAATAAATCAGAGATTCGTAAACAAAAGGAGAACTTTTTCGCATTGCCGCAACAATGGAACATATTTTCCCATCAAAAGAGTTCCTGTTTCCTAACATTCCGTGGACAAATAGGCAGTGGTGTGGCTGGAATATTTGAAACGGGGGGCAGGTTTTCTGGTATTAAAGAGGAACTGTCATAAATTTTGTGTGGCAAAAAAGAATAAAATTCTGTCTTGAAATATACAACAGGGACCGGGATCCACTATATAATTAGACCGTTATTTCTTCTCATTCTTTTACATTGAATAGAAGTGGGTAACATAACTGAGAATTCAATACCTTTAAGGACAACTAACTTTCATTCAGGTTGGATGATACACCACAACATCCCTTCTCATTTAGGCACGACACCCACGCCATTGCTATGGCCCACCCCAATCCCTAGGCAATAAAAACATTTTATGACCCCATAACAAACTGTTAAACTGTAAAAACAAACTTTTTAGATTTTTACCCAAAAAGTATTAGCAATATTAACAAAAATAACAAAATATTAGCCAAATCATAAAAATTCAAAAACAAATTTGTTGTCGGAACAAACAAGTATTTCAATAAAATGTAATTAAACTAAAGGAAAGCAGCGGCAACTTACGTTTATTGGAATTTATGCGAAGCGGAAAGGTAAAGTAAACATTCAGTGAACGATTGAATGAACACATCCGTGTAGGTGGGGATTTAGTTTATAAAACAAACTTTTTTATGAAAAAAACAAAAACATCAAAACAAATTTAAATTAATTTTTTGCTTTAGGTGGTTATTTAGTAGTCATTCGTAACACACATATAGATAGGAATATTGGTAACTCCTTGGTTCCATGGTTTCATCTATGGGTCTACCCTAAACACACTTTGAAGATAGCACATAAAATAAATTAGTCACCCACCCTCAGATTACCAGTGGTTTTTCTTCTCTAAGAACAGTAGATTTTTTAATGAAGGCTAAGAGGCCTTCCTTCCTTTCTCCAGCAACATTAGCCCAGAAAACGTGGATTTTTTAAAGAATTTTTCTCCAGCAACACTTGCCCAGAAAACGTGGATTTTTTAAAGAATTTTTCTCCAGCAACATTGGCCTAGAAAACGTGGATTTTTTAAAGAATTTTTCTCCAGCAACATTGGCCCAGAAAACTTGGATTTTTTAAAGAATTTTTCTCCAGCAACATTAGCCCAGAAAACGTGGATTTTTTAAAGAATTTTTCTCCAGCAACATTAGCCCAGAAAACGTGGATTTTTTAAAAATTTTTCTCCAGCAACATTAGCCCAGAAAACGTGGATTTTTTTTAAAGAATTTTTCTCCAGCAACATTAGCCCAGAAAACGTGGATTTTTTAAAGAATTTTTCTCCAGCAACATTAGCCCAGAAAACGTGGATTTTTTAAAGAATTTTTTTCCAGCAACATTAGCCCACAAAACGTGGATTTTTTTAAGAATTTTTCTCCAGCAACATTAGCCCACAAAACGTGGATTTTTTAAAGAATTTTTCTCCAGCAACATTAGCCCACAAAACGTGGATTTTTTAAAGAATTTTTCTCCAGCAACATTAGCCCACAAAACGTGGATTTTTTAAAGAATTTTTCTCCAGCAAAATTAGCCCAGAAAACGTGGATTTTTTTAATAATTTTTCTCCAGCAACATTAGCCCAGAAAACGTGGATTTTTTAAAGAATTTTTCTCCAGCAACATTAGCCCAGAAAACGTGGATTTTTAAAGAATTTTTCTTCAGCAACATTAGCCCAGAAAACGTGGATTTTTAAAAGAATTTTTCTCCAGCAGCATTAGCCCAGAAAACGTGGATTTTTAAAAGAGTTTTTCTCCAGCAACATTAGCCCAGAAAACGTGGATTTTTAAAAGAATTTTTCTCCAGCAACAAAGGCCTAGGAAACGTGGATTTTGTATAGATTTTTTCTCCAGCAACATCGGATTAGAAAACGTGGATCTTTTAAAGAATTTTTCTCCAGCAACAAAGGCCTAGGAAACGTGGATTTTGTATAGACTTTTTCTCCAGCAACATAGGATTAGAAAACGTGGATTTTTTAAAGAATTTTTCTCCAGCAACATTGGCCTAGAAAACGTGGATTTTTTAAAGAATTTTTCTCCAGCAACATTGGCCTAGAAAACGTGGATTTTTTAAAGAATTTTTCTCCAGCAACATTGGCCTAGAAAACGTGGATTTTTTAAAGAATTTTTCTCCAGCAACATTGGCCTAGAAAACGTGGATTTTTTAAAGAATTTTTCTCCAGCAACATTGGCCTAGAAAACGAGGATTTTTTAAAGAATTTTTCTCCAGCAACATTGGCCTAGAAAACGTGGATTTTTTAAAGAATTTTTCTCCAGCAACATTGGCCTAGAAAACGTGGATTTTTTAAAGAATTTTTCTCCAGCAACATTGGCCTAGAAAACGTGGATTTTTTAAAGAATTTTTCTCCAGCAACATTGGCCTAGAAAACGTGGATTTTTTAAAGAATTTTTCTCCAGCAACATTGGCCTAGAAAACGTGGATTTTTTAAAGAATTTTTCTCCAGCAACATTGGCCTAGAAAACGTGGATTTTTTAAAGAATTTTTCTCCAGCAACATTGGCCTAGAAAACGTGGATTTTTTAAAGAATTTTTCTCCAGCAACATTGGCCTAGAAAACGTGGATTTTTTTAAGAATTTTTCTCCAGCAACATTGGCCTAGAAAACGTGGATTTTTTAAAGAATTTTTCTCCAGCAACATTGGCCTAGAAAACGTGGATTTTTTAAAGAATTTTTCTCCAGCAACATTGGCCTAGAAAACGTGGATTTTTTAAAGAATTTTTCTCCAGCAACATTGGCCTAGAAAACGTGGATTTTTTAAAGAATTTTTCTCCAGCAACATTGGCCTAGAAAACGTGGATTTTTTAAAGAATTTTTCTCCAGCAACATTGGCCTAGAAAACGTGGATTTTTTAAAGAATTTTTCTCCAGCAACATTGGCCTAGAAAACGTGGATTTTTTAAAGAATTTTTCTCCAGCAACATTGGCCTAGAAAACGTGGATTTTTTAAAGAATTTTTCTCCAGCAACATTGGCCTAGAAAACGTGGATTTTTTAAAGAATTTTTCTCCAGCAACATTGGCCTAGAAAACGTGGATTTTTTAAAGAATTTTTCTCCAGCAACATTGGCCTAGAAAACGTGGATTTTTTAAAGAATTTTTCTCCAGCAACATTGGCCTAGAAAACGTGGATTTTTTAAAGAATTTTTCTCCAGCAACATTGGCCTAGAAAACGTGGATTTTTTAAAGAATTTTTCTCCAGCAACATTGGCCTAGAAAACGTGGATTTTTTAAAGAATTTTTCTCCAGCAACATTGGCCTAGAAAACGTGGATTTTTTAAAGAATTTTTCTCCAGCAACATTGGCCTAGAAAACGTGGATTTTTTAAAGAATTTTTCTCCAGCAACATTGGCCTAGAAAACGTGGATTTTTTAAAGAATTTTTCTCCAGCAACATTGGCCTAGAAAACGTGGATTTTTTAAAGAATTTTTCTCCAGCAACATAGGCCTAGAAAACGTGGATTTTTTAAAGAATTTTTCTCCAGCAACATTGGCCTAGAAAACGTGGATTTTTTAAAGAATTTTTCTCCAGCAACATTGGCCTAGAAAACGTGGATTTTTTAAAGAATTTTTCTCCAGCAACATTGGCCTAGAAAACGTGGATTTTTTAAAGAATTTTTCTCCAGCAACATTGGCCTAGAAAACGTGGATTTTTTAAAGAATTTTTCTCCAGCAACATTGGCCTAGAAAACGTGGATTTTTTAAAGAATTTTTCTCCAGCAACATTGGCCTAGAAAACGTGGATTTTTTAAAGAATTTTTCTCCAGCAACATTGGCCTAGAAAACGTGGATTTTTTAAAGAATTTTTCTCCAGCAACATTGGCCTAGAAAACGTGGATTTTTTAAAGAATTTTTCTCCAGCAACATTGGCCTAGAAAACGTGGATTTTTTAAAGAATTTTTCTCCAGCAACATTGGCCTAGAAAACGTGGATTTTTTAAAGAATTTTTCTCCAGCAACATTGGCCTAGAAAACGTGGATTTTTTAAAGAATTTTTCTCCAGCAACATTGGCCTAGAAAACGTGGATTTTTTAAAGAATTTTTCTCCAGCAACATTGGCCTAGAAAACGTGGATTTTTTAAAGAATTTTTCTCCAGCAACATTGGCCTAGAAAACGTGGATTTTTTAAAGAATTTTTCTCCAGCAACATTGGCCTAGAAAACGTGGATTTTTTAAAGAATTTTTCTCCAGCAACATTGGCCTAGAAAACGTGGATTTTTTAAAGAATTTTTCTCCAGCAACATTGGCCTAGAAAACGTGGATTTTTTAAAGAATTTTTCTCCAGCAACATTGGCCTAGAAAACGTGGATTTTTTAAAGAATTTTTCTCCAGCAACATTGGCCTAGAAAACGTGGATTTTTTAAAGAATTTTTCTCCAGCAACATTGGCCTAGAAAACGTGGATTTTTTAAAGAATTTTTCTCCAGCAACATTGGCCTAGAAAACGTGGATTTTTTAAAGAATTTTTCTCCAGCAACATTGGCCTAGAAAACGTGGATTTTTTAAAGAATTTTTCTCCAGCAACATTGGCCTAGAAAACGTGGATTTTTTAAAGAATTTTTCTCCAGCAACATTGGCCTAGAAAACGTTGATTTTTTAAAGAATTTTTCTCCAGCAACATTGGCCTAGAAAACGTTGATTTTTTAAAGAATTTTTCTCCAGCAACATTGGCCTAGAAAACGTTGATTTTTTAAAGAATTTTTCTCCAGCAACATTGGCCTAGAAAACGTGGATTTTTTAAAGAATTTTTCTCCAGCAACATTGGCCTAGAAAACGTTGATTTTTTAAAGAATTTTTCTCCAGCAACATTGGCCTAGAAAACGTGGATTTTTTAAAGAATTTTTCTCCAGCAACATTGGCCTAGAAAACGTGGATTTTTTAAAGAATTTTTCTCCAGCAACATTGGCCTAGAAAACGTGGATTTTTTAAAGAATTTTTCTCCAGCAACATTGGCCTAGAAAACGTGGATTTTTTAAAGAATTTTTCTCCAGCAACATTGGCCTAGAAAACGTGGATTTTTTAAAGAATTTTTCTCCAGCAACATTGGCCTAGAAAACGTGGATTTTTTAAAGAATTTTTCTCCAGCAACATTGGCCTAGAAAACGTGGATTTTTTAAAGAATTTTTCTCCAGCAACATTGGCCTAGAAAACGTGGATTTTTTAAAGAATTTTTCTCCAGCAACATTGGCCTAGAAAACGTGGATTTTTTAAAGAATTTTTCTCCAGCAACATTGGCCTAGAAAACGTGGATTTTTTAAAGAATTTTTCTCCAGCAACATTGGCCTAGAAAACGTGGATTTTTTAAAGAATTTTTCTCCAGCAACATTGGCCTAGAAAACGTGGATTTTTTAAAGAATTTTTCTCCAGCAACATTGGCCTAGAAAACGTGGATTTTTTAAAGAATTTTTCTCCAGCAACATTGGCCTAGAAAACGTGGATTTTTTAAAGAATTTTTCTCCAGCAACATTGGCCTAGAAAACGTGGATTTTTTAAAGAATTTTTCTCCAGCAACATTGGCCTAGAAAACGTGGATTTTTTAAAGAATTTTTCTCCAGCAACATTGGCCTAGAAAACGTGGATTTTTTAAAGAATTTTTCTCCAGCAACATTGGAATAGAAAACGTGGATTTTTTAAAGAATTTTTCTCCAGCAACATTGGCCTAGAAAACGTGGATTTTTTAAAGAATTTTTCTCCAGCAACATTGGCCTAGAAAACGTGGATTTTTTAAAGAATTTTTCTCCAGCAACATTGGCCTAGAAAACGTGGATTTTTTAAAGAATTTTTCTCCAGCAACATTGGCCTAGAAAACGTGGATTTTTTAAAGAATTTTTCTCCAGCAACATTGGCCTAGAAAACGTGGATTTTTTAAAGAATTTTTCTCCAGCAACATTGGCCTAGAAAACGTGGATTTTTTTAAGAATTTTTCTCCAGCAACATTGGCCTAGAAAACGTGGATTTTTTAAAGAATTTTTCTCCAGCAACATTGGCCTAGAAAACGTGGATTTTTTAAAGAATTTTTCTCCAGCAACATTGGCCTAGAAAACGTGGATTTTTTAAAGAATTTTTCTCCAGCAACATTGGCCTAGAAAACGTGAATTTTTTAAAGAATTTTTCTCCAGCAACATTGGCCTAGAAAACGTGAATTTTTTAAAGAATTTTTCTCCAGCAACATTGGCCTAGAAAACGTGGATTTTTTAAAGAATTTTTCTCCAGCAACATTGGCCTAGAAAACGTGGATTTTTTAAAGAATTTTTCTCCAGCAACATAGGCCTAGAAAACGTGGATTTTTTAAAGAATTTTTCTCCAGCAACATTGGCCTAGAAAACGTGGATTTTTTAAAGAATTTTTCTCCAGCAACATTGGCCTAGAAAACGTGGATTTTTTAAAGAATTTTTCTCCAGCAACATTGGCCTAGAAAACGTGGATTTTTTAAAGAATTTTTCTCCAGCAACATTGGCCTAGAAAACGTGGATTTTTTAAAGAATTTTTCTCCAGCAACATTGGCCTAGAAAACGTGGATTTTTTAAAGAATTTTTCTCCAGCAACATTGGCCTAGAAAACGTGGATTTTTTAAAGAATTTTTCTCCAGCAACATTGGCCTAGAAAACGTGGATTTTTTAAAGAATTTTTCTCCAGCAACATTGGCCTAGAAAACGTGGATTTTTTAAAGAATTTTTCTCCAGCAACATTGGCCTAGAAAACGTGGATTTTTTAAAGAATTTTTCTCCAGCAACATTGGCCTAGAAAACGTGGATTTTTTAAAGAATTTTTCTCCAGCAACATTGGCCTAGAAAACGTGGATTTTTTAAAGAATTTTTCTCCAGCAACATTGGCCTAGAAAACGTGGATTTTTTAAAGAATTTTTCTCCAGCAACATTAGTCGAGAAAACGTGGATTTTTTAAAGAATTTTTCTCCAGCAACATTAGCCCAGAAAACGTGGATTTTTTAAAGAATTTTTCTCAAGCAACATTAGCCCAGAAAACGTGGATTTTTTAAAGAATTTTTCTCAAGCAACATTAGCCCAGAAAACGTGGATTTTTTAAAGAATTTTTCTCAAGCTACATTAGCCCAGAAAACGTGGATTTTTTAAAGAATTTTTCTCAAGCAACATTAGCCCAGAAAACGTGGATTTTTTAAAGAATTTTTCTCAAGCAACATTAGCCCAGAAAACGTGGATTTTTTAAAGAATTTTTCTCAAGCAACATTAGCCCAGAAAACGTGGATTTTTTAAAGAATTTTTCTCAAGCAACATTAGCCCAGAAAACGTGGATTTTTTAAAGAATTTTTCTCAAGCAACATTAGCCCAGAAAACGTGGATTTTTTAAAGAATTTTTCTCAAGCAACATTAGCCCAGAAAACGTGGATTTTTTAAAGAATTTTTCTCAAGCAACATTAGCCCAGAAAACGTGGATTTTTTAAAGAATTTTTCTCAAGCAACATTAGCCCAGAAAACGTGGATTTTTTAAAGAATTTTTCTCAAGCAACATTAGCCCAGAAAACGTGGATTTTTTAAAGAATTTTTCTCAAGCAACATTAGCCCAGAAAACGTGGATTTTTTAAAGAATTTTTCTCAAGCAACATTAGCCCAGAAAACGTGGATTTTTTAAAGAATTTTTCTCAAGCAACATTAGCCCAGAAAACGTGGATTTTTTAAAGAATTTTTCTCAAGCAACATTAGCCCAGAAAACGTGGATTTTTTAAAGAATTTTTCTCCAGCAACATTAGCCCAGAAAACGTGGATTTTTTTAAAAAATTTTTCTCCAGCAACATTAGCCCAGAAAACGTGGATTTTTTAAAAAATTTTTCTCCAGCAACTAAGGCCTAGAAAACGTGGATTTTTTTAAGAATTTTTCTCCAGCAACTAAGGCCTAGAAAACGTGGATTTTTTAAAGAATTTTTCTCCAGCAACTAAGGCCTAGAAAACGTGGATTTTTTAAAGAATTTTTCTCCAGCAACTAAGGCCTAGAAAACGTGGATTTTTTAAAGAATTTTTCTCCAGCAACTAAGGCCTAGAAAACGTGGATTTTTTAAAGAATTTTTCTCTAGCAACATTAGCCCAGAAAACGTGGATTTTTTAAAGAATTTTTCTCCAGCAACATTGGCCTAGAAAACGTGGATTTTTTAAAGAATTTTTCTCCAGCAACATTGGCCTAGAAAACGTGGATTTTTTAAAGAATTTTTCTCCAGCAACATTGGCCTAGAAAACGTGGATTTTTTAAAGAATTTTTCTCCAGCAACATTGGCCTAGAAAACGTGGATTTTTTAAAGAATTTTTCTCCAGCAACATTGGCCTAGAACACGTGGATTTTTTAAAGAATTTTTCTCCAGCAACATTGGCCTAGAAAACGTGGATTTTTTAAAGAATTTTTCTCCAGCAACATTGGCCTAGAAAACGTGGATTTTTTAAAGAATTTTTCTCCAGCAACATTGGCCTAGAAAACGTGGATTTTTTAAAGAATTTTTCTCCAGCAACATTGGCCTAGAAAACGTGGATTTTTTAAAGAATTTTTCTCCAGCAACATTGGCCTAGAAAACGTGGATTTTTTAAAGAATTTTTCTCCAGCAACATTGGCCTAGAAAACGTGGATTTTTTAAAGAATTTTTCTCCAGCAACATTGGCCTAGAAAACGTGGATTTTTTAAAGAATTTTTCTCCAGCAACATTGGCCTAGAAAACGTGGATTTTTTAAAGAATTTTTCTCCAGCAACATTGGCCTAGAAAACGTGGATTTTTTAAAGAATTTTTCTCCAGCAACATTGGCCTAGAAAACGTGGATTTTTTAAAGAATTTTTCTCCAGCAACATTGGCCTAGAAAACGTGGATTTTTTAAAGAATTTTTCTCCAGCAACATTGGCCTAGAAAACGTGGATTTTTTAAAGAATTTTTCTCCAGCAACATTGGCCTAGAAAACGTGGATTTTTTAAAGAATTTTTCTCCAGCAACATTGGCCTAGAAAACGTGGATTTTTTAAAGAATTTTTCTCCAGCAACATTGGCCTAGAAAACGTGGATTTTTTAAAGAATTTTTCTCCAGCAACATTGGCCTAGAAAACGTGGATTTTTTAAAGAATTTTTCTCCAGCAACATTGGCCTAGAAAACGTGGATTTTTTAAAGAATTTTTCTCCAGCAACATTGGCCTAGAAAACGTGGATTTTTTAAAGAATTTTTCTCCAGCAACATTGGCCTAGAAAACGTGGATTTTTTAAAGAATTTTTCTCCAGCAACATTGGCCTAGAAAACGTGGATTTTTTAAAGAATTTTTCTCCAGCAACATTGGCCTAGAAAACGTGGATTTTTTAAAGAATTTTTCTCCAGCAACATTGGCCTAGAAAACGTGGATTTTTTAAAGAATTTTTCTCCAGCAACATTGGCCTAGAAAACGTGGATTTTTTAAAGAATTTTTCTCCAGCAACATTGGCCTAGAAAACGTGGATTTTTTAAAGAATTTTTCTCCAGCAACATTGGCCTAGAAAACGTGGATTTTTTAAAGAATTTTTCTCCAGCAACATTGGCCTAGAAAACGTGGATTTTTTAAAGAATTTTTCTCCAGCAACATTGGCCTAGAAAACGTGGATTTTTTAAAGAATTTTTCTCCAGCAACATTGGCCTAGAAAACGTGGATTTTTTAAAGAATTTTTCTCCAGCAACATTGGCCTAGAAAACGTGGATTTTTTAAAGAATTTTTCTCCAGCAACATTGGCCTAGAAAACGTGGATTTTTTAAAGAATTTTTCTCCAGCAACATTGGCCTAGAAAACGTGGATTTTTTAAAGAATCTTTCTCCAGCAACATTGGCCTAGAAAACGTGAATTTTTTAAAGAATTTTTCTCCAGCAACATTGGCCTAGAAAACGTGAATTTTTTAAAGAATTTTTCTCCAGCAACATTGGCCTAGAAAACGTGGATTTTTTAAAGAATTTTTCTCCAGCAACATTGGCCTAGAAAACGTGGATTTTTTAAAGAATTTTTCTCCAGCAACATTGGCCTAGAAAACGTGGATTTTTTAAAGAATTTTTCTCCAGCAACATTGGCCTAGAAAACGTGGATTTTTTAAAGAATTTTTCTCCAGCAACATTGGCCTAGAAAACGTGGATTTTTTAAAGAATTTTTCTCCAGCAACATTGGCCTAGAAAACGTGGATTTTTTAAAGAATTTTTCTCCAGCAACATTGGCCTAGAAAACGTGGATTTTTTAAAGAATTTTTCTCCAGCAACATTGGCCTAGAAAACGTGGATTTTTTAAAGAATTTTTCTCCAGCAACATTGGCCTAGAAAACGTGGATTTTTTAAAGAATTTTTCTCCAGCAACATTGGCCTAGAAAACGTGGATTTTTTAAAGAATTTTTCTCCAGCAACATTGGCCTAGAAAACGTGGATTTTTTAAAGAATTTTTCTCCAGCAACATTGGCCTAGAAAACGTGGATTTTTTAAAGAATTTTTCTCCAGCAACATTGGCCTAGAAAACGTGGATTTTTTAAAGAATTTTTCTCCAGCAACATTGGCCTAGAAAACGTGGATTTTTTAAAGAATTTTTCTCCAGCAACATTGGCCTAGAAAACGTGGATTTTTTAAAGAATTTTTCTCCAGCAACATTGGCCTAGAAAACGTGGATTTTTTAAAGAATTTTTCTCCAGCAACATTGGCCCAGAAAACGTGGATTTTTTAAAGAATTTTTCTCCAGCAACATTGGCCCAGAAAACGTGGATTTTTTAAAGAATTTTTCTCCAGCAACATTGGCCTAGAAAAAATGGATTTTTTAAAGAATTTTTCTCCAGCAACATTGGCCTAGAAAACGTGGATTTTTTAAAGAATTTTTCTCCAGCAACATTAGTCGAGAAAACGTGGATTTTTTAAAGAATTTTTCTCAAGCAACATTAGCCCAGAAAACGTGGATTTTTTAAAGAATTTTTCTCAAGCAACATTAGCCCAGAAAACGTGGATTTTTTAAAGAATTTTTCTCAAGCAACATTAGCCCAGAAAACGTGGATTTTTTAAAGAATTTTTCTCAAGCAACATTAGCCCAGAAAACGTGGATTTTTTAAAGAATTTTTCTCAAGCAACATTAGCCCAGAAAACGTGGATTTTTTAAAGAATTTTTCTCAAGCAACATTAGCCCAGAAAACGTGGATTTTTTAAAGAATTTTTCTCAAGCAACATTAGCCCAGAAAACGTGGATTTTTTAAAGAATTTTTCTCAAGCAACATTAGCCCAGAAAACGTGGATTTTTTAAAGAATTTTTCTCAAGCAACATTAGCCCAGAAAACGTGGATTTTTTAAAGAATTTTTCTCAAGCAACATTAGCCCAGAAAACGTGGATTTTTTAAAGAATTTTTCTCCAGCAACATTAGCCCAGAAAACGTGGATTTTTTAAAGAATTTTTCTCCAGCAACTAAGGCCTAGAAAACGTGGATTTTTTAAAGAATTTTTCTCCAGCAACTAAGGCCTAGAAAACGTGGATTTTTTAAAGAATTTTTCTCCAGCAACTAAGGCCTAGAAAACGTGGATTTTTTAAAGAATTTTTCTCCAGCAACTAAGGCCTAGAAAACGTGGATTTTTTAAAGAATTTTTCTCCAGCAACTAAGGCCTAGAAAACGTGGATTTTTTAAATAATTTTTCTCCAGCAACTAAGGCCTAGAAAACGTGGATTTTTTAAAGAATTTTTCTCTAGCAACATTAGCCCAGAAAACGTGGATTTTTTAAAGAATTTTTCTCCAGCAACATTAGCCCAGAAAACGTGGATTTTTTAAAGAATTTTTCTCCAGCAACATTAGCCCAGAAAACGTGGATTTTTTAAAGAATTTTTCTCCAGCAACATTAGCCCAGAAAACGTGGATTTTTTAAAGAATTTTTCTCCAGCAACATTAGCCCAGAAAACGTGGATTTTTTAAAGAATTTTTCTCCAGCAACATTAGCCTAGAATACGTGGATTTTTAAAAAAAAATTATTCAACAACATCGGTCTAGAAAAGGTGGGTTTTTTTAACAATTTTTCTCCAGCAACATTGGCCTGGAAAACGTGGATTTTTTAACAATTTTTCTCCAGCAACATTGGCCTGGAAAACGTGGATTTTTTAAAGAATTTTTCTCCAGCAACATTAGCCCAGAAAACGTGGATTTTTTAAAGAATTTTTCTCCAGCAACATTAGCCCAGAAAACGTGGATTTTTTAAAGAATTTTTCTCCAGCAACATTAGCCCAGAAAACGTGCATTTTTTAAAGAATTTTTATTCAACAACATCGGTCTAGAAAAGGTGGGTTTTTTTTAACAATTTTTCTCCAGCAACATTGGCCTGGAAAACGTGGATTTTTAAACGAATTTTTCTCCAGCAACATCGGCCAAGAAAAAGTGGATTTTTGAAAGAATTTTTCTTAACCAACATCGACCTAGGAAACGTAGATTTTTAAAGAATTTTTTTTCACCAACATCGGCCTAGAAAATTTGAATTTTTAAAGAATTTTTCCAAAGGTGGAAGGTCTCCTATAAAAAAATCACTGTATTTATGACAAATAACAACAACAACGACACCAAACAACGTCATAAAATCTTTGTATTAATTTTTATCACTGAATTTAAAATTGTGTTAAAATTTTAAAATCCATTCACAAATACTTTAAATATCCATTAAATTTATGCCCTCATTCACTTTATAATCTGTGATGACCTTACATTTACCACAGATTAACCCTGATGGGAAAATATCTTAAAAAACTAATACCTCTTCCATTTATCACGCACATACACAATCAAACACTATAAAAGATGTACACATATACATATATACGCCCCCTAGCCATAAATCATTGAATGCTTTGTAATAAATCATTGCCATTTTTGTTTGATTTACAGAAAAACATTCAATACAACACAAAAAGAAATACACAACAACAAGAAAATGGAAAATACGAAAAAAATGAAAAGGGAAAAATTATCACAAAATCTCAACGACAATAACAAACCCCACAATATGCCATGATAATCAGAACGGACCGCTGAACAAGTGGAAATATTTTCCGCATCTAAACATGGGCATGAGCAACGATGACACACTTTATCTTGTTGCTGTTGTTGTTGCTTGGAGGAGGAAAATTTTGATTTATTACATTCTTCACTCTTCCCCATCCACCACCATACAAGAAGTTATTATTCCTGTTATGGACGTGGAAAATTGGTCATGTTAGATTTGACTAAACAAATAAAATAAATAAATTTCCTTACTAAGCAATAATTTTGGAATGGAGTTTTGGCAAAGGTATTAAATCCTTGCTCTTTTCTTTTCCCTAAAAAGTAAATTTTTTAAAGGCCTTTGAGGAAAGTTGGGAATGGGAAGAACATAATAAAAATGTTTCTTTTCATATTTTAAGCTGAGAAGGGTAAATATGTCATAACAATAAAGAAGTAGTGGCTGGTGGTGTTCCATCCCGAATTTTTTATAACCGCTGACCATATGCTTATCTGAGATGTATTTACCAGGTGAAAGGCACCTATTTAGGATTAAAGAAACATAACATTATAAAGGTCTGTGGCAAAAAATTTCCTCTATATCGAAGGAAACTATAATTGTGGGTTTCTTAGAGACACTCGGAGAAGTTAAAGGGCAATACTTGGGAAATGTTAAAATTTTTTCGTATTCTCTGAGGAAAAATAACGTTGGATTTTTTAATGTTTTGTGCGTGGATTTTGCGATGGGCGAGGGGGCAATAAATTTGTCTGTCCGAGGTTCAAATGAAAAACAATCGTGGATTTTTAGAAATCTATGGAAGGGTGGGGGTTTTGCTTGATGCAACCAAAAATCATGAATTTTAATAGGTTTTTGGAAAGGTTGGGGAGGGGACAATAAGCGTGGATTTTGGATGGGCGAGGGGACAATAATTGTGTCTGACAATCGTGTATTTTTAGAAATCTTGGAAAGGGGTGAGGGGTTTTGCTTTAAACTAGGACTTTGAGAATTATTCCGGAGGAGCGAGAAAATAAGAATCCAAAACTTTTAGATGTATATGATAGGGTCGAGCGGAATCAGGGATTTTTTACGATTTTAATGAAAATCGAATAATTTCGGATTTTATGAGATCTTTGGGTGGGCATGGGCCAACAATTGTTTGGTTTTCAAAAGTCTTGCAATAGAAGGTCAAGGCAATAATCGTGAATTTTAAGAGATTTTTGGGAGCGTGGGAAATAGAGAGAAAATTCAATATTTTTCCATAATACAAGGAAAATCCAGCATAGTCCCTTTTCGAACAGGATCTATATTTGGAATTCATTCCTTGCGATATAATAGTGGCAACAAGTCATGTTTTAGGGAAATTATGTGAGGAAGCATGGATTTGTCCACGCAAAACATTATATCGCTGTAAACAGAACCACAAATTATACCCTTGGTACAAATTTCAAAACGATTCTGAAACAGCCTTTAAACATCACCTTAGGGGGACTTTTGTGAGCGATGTGGTATTTCCTGTTTACACCGACAGGGATTTTAAACATTTTGAGCCATGAGGTAGGGACTTGCACCCGAAAATCTATAATTTATTCTACAGTAAATCCCTATAAAGGTCATGTACTCCATAGTAAATAAATTCAGACATCATATTATCTTTCGCAGATGACTTCGAGTGCTATATGTACTACACAGTAGATAATTTCGCAGTTCATATACTCCACGGTAAATGACATCTGAGGTCACCTATTGCATTATAGATGACTAAGAATCATATACACTACCGTAAATAACTTCGGACATAATCTACTCAATTGCGGATGACTTCGGACGACATCTAGTCCAGAGTAGACCACTTAATATGTAATCTATTGCACAGTAGATGACCTCAGAGGTCATCTACTCAATCGTAGAGGACTTTAGATGTCATCTACTCCATCGTAGAGGACTTTAGATGTCATCTACTCCATCGAGGAGGACTTTAGATGTCATCTACTCAATCATGGATGATTTCGTAGGTCACCTATTCCACAATAGATGACCTCGGAAGTCGTCTACTCTATAGGAGGTCGTCTACTCAATTGTAAATGACTTCGGAGGTCATCTTCTCTATCGTTGATGACTTCGGAGATAATTTACTCCATCGTAGATGACTTCTGAGGTCATATACTCTATAGTGGATAACTTCAGGGGTCATCTACTCTACCGTAGATAACTTCAGAGGTCATCTACTCCATTGTAGAGGACTTAGATGTCATCTACTAAATCGTGGATGATTTCGGAGGTCATCTATTCCACAAAAGATGAGGTCATTTTCTCTATCGTAGATGGATTCAGAGATCATTTACCCCATCATAGATGACTTCAGAGGTCACCTACTCCATCGGAGATGACTTCAGAGATCATCAACTCTATCGTTTATGATTTCGGAGATCATATAGATGACTTCGTAGATCGTAAACACTATCGCAAAGGACTCCGGAGTCTATCTATTCCACGAATGACGTCCGACCTCATCTACTAAACAATATATGACGCCTTTACCATCATAGATGACTTTGAAGGCCGTCTAGATAACTTCGGACGTCATATACTCTGTCGCTGATGACGTCGGACGTCATCCACTTCAAAAAAGATGATTTCAGAGGCCATCTTCTCCACAGTTAATGCCTTCCGAGATCATTTACTCCACAATAGATGACTTCGGAGATTATCTACTCTACTGGGAGTAGCAACAAGGTAATTACAGTTGGTGACAAAAAACAAAGCAAAACCAACACAAGGGTATGGGTAAACAAATCGCGAAAGTCGTAAACAAGGTACCGTTGGGCTAACGACGCCTGCCAATGGACAGGACGGCGGCAGCGGTAATCCTCGGCTGAATACAGAGAAAGAGAGAGAGAGAACAGCGAAACGGTCAATTCGCCGCGACCGAGCAGTGATATTGAACCACACGTTGTGAGTGGAGGGAGTGAGTCCGTGTTGAACAGCGATCGAACGCGGATCAAAGACGGGTTAATAAATCAAGTGCGCGGTACGCAGTCGTACGTTATTAGAGCGAGCGGATTTACTGGTGGGTCATATTTTCTGTGACTGTTTCTAAGCGAGATTAGATGTAAGTACTCGTGATTTTTATGATTTTAGTGTATGAATCCCCTACCCCTCCTAAGTGTAATCCTGGAGTTGGGGTGAGTGCAAGCCACACCTAAAGGAATTTTGTGTGTAATAAAGGACCCTGGGTCTCGATTAATACCTATAACTTGAGGGACGACCGGTCTCACAAATTAACAGTTTTAGTGCGTACCGACTGCTTAACCAAGGGCCGATAGGTCTGGAATAGTTTCAAGGATAAGAGGGCCGATTGGTCTCAAGTCCAAGGGAGTTTTCACTGCATAACCAAGGGCCGATAGGTCTAAAATAGTTTCGAGGATACGATGGCCGATTGGTCCAAGGGAGTTTTCACTGCTTAACCAACGGCCGATAGGTCTGGAATAGTTTCAAGGATAAGATGGCCGATTGGTATTAAGTCCAGGGAGTTCTCACTGCATAACCAAGGACCGATATGTCTAAAATTGTTTCGAGGATAAGAGGGCTGATTGGTCTCAAGTCCAAGGGAGTTCCACTGCATAACCAAGAGCCGATAGTTCGAGTTTCGAGTTTTCACGGTATAACCAAGGGCCGATAGGTCTGGAATAGTTTCAAGGATAAAAGAGCCGATTGTTCTCCAGTCCAAGGGAGTTTTCACTGCATAACCAAGGGCCGTTAAGTTCAGAATAGTTTCAAGGACAAGAGGGCCGAATGGTTTCAAGTTCAAGTGGGTTTCCGTGCGCAACCAAGGGTAGATAGGTCTTGAATAGTTACAAGGACAAGATGGCCGATTGGTCTCTAGCTCAAGGAAGTTCTCAGTGCGCGACTGGTGGCCGAGAGATCCCGTGACTCTTTCATTTTCGAGAGGGCCGAAGGAACTATCGAGCTCGTGATAAACTTCGTGTGTACGAGGGCCGAAAGGTCTCGCAACTCTGTGACCTACCTGGAGAGCCGGTCTCAGATATCGGAGTTAACTAAGCGTAGAAGAGGGCCGAACGGGTCTCGGCATTCTTCGATTTACCGATAGGGTCGACTGGGCTCGATAATAAGGTTCAGGTCGTTACGACATTGTTGCAGCGGAGTCGAGATTTGTAAGGCCGAAAGGTCTCGCGACTCTGTAACCTACCGAGAGAGCCGGTCTCAGATATCCGAGCTAACTAAGCGTAGACGAGGGCCGAACGGGTCTCGGCATTCTTCGATTTACCGTTAGGGTCGACTGGGCTCGATAGTAAGGTTCAGGTCGTTAGGACATCGTTGCAGCGGGGTCGAGATTTGTAAGGTCCAAGGGGGGTACTCAAGTGGATTGTGTTGCCCCAGGGACGTGGTGGAAGAAGGCGGCCATTTAAAGCGGAGGTTTCCCGGATCTGCCGAAGGAGTAAAAGGCCGGAGTCAGCTGTGTCCAGTATAACCTTGATATATGATATGAGTAGAATTTACTATAACAAATAAAGATTGAATTTGTGAACTAAAAACGGAATAAAACAAGTCTTTCTCTCTCAGTCACTGCAGAATATAAATTTCTGTGACGAAACCTGCCCCCTCCCCTGAGCATACTTAAGCAACAGCCGGGAAACTTGACGTTACCATACTCTACAAAAGATGATTTCAGAAGTAATCTAACCTATCGCGGATGGCTTCGGAGGTCATCTACTCCATCGTAGATGACTTGGGAGGTCATCCACATCTTCGAAGATGGCTTCGATGGTCGTCTACTCCAAATATATGACTTCAGAGATCATCTAATCTCTCGTTGATGACTTCGGGGGTCATCTACTCCACTGGAGATGACTTTGGAAGTTATTTACTCCACAGGAGATGACTTCGTGGGTCGTCTACTCCACAGGAGATGACTTCGTATGTCGTCTCCTCCAAACGAGATGACATCGGAGGTCATCTACTCCACAGGAGATGACTTCGTAGATCATCTACTTCACAGGAGATGATTTCGAAGGTCATCTACTCCATATCAGATGACTTCGTAGGTCGTCTATTCCACAGTAGATGATTTTGGAGGTCATCCACTCCACAGTAAATGATTTCGGAGGTCATCTACTCTACAGCAGATGACATCGGCGGTCATATACTCAACAGGAGATCACATCGGGGATCATATACTCCACAGGAGATCACATTGGAGATCATCTACTCCACAGGAGATCACATCGGAGATCATCTACCAAAATAGATGACTTCGGAAGTCATTTACTCGATAACATTTGAAGTTATCTTCTCAATAATATATGAGGTCAAATACTCCACAGTAGATGAGTTTGTAGGTCGTCTACTCCACAGGAGATGACTTCGTATGTCGTCTACTTCACACGAGATGACTTCGTATGTCGTTTACTCCACAGGAGATTATTTCGGAGGTCATGTTCTCCACAGGAGATGACTACGTAGGCCATCTACTCCACAGGAGATGATTTCGTAGGTCGTCTACTCAACAGGAGATGACTTCGAAGGCCATCCACTCCACAGAAGATGACTTTGTAGGTCGTCTACTCCACAGAAGACGATTTCGGAGGTTATTTACTCCACAGGAGATGACTTCGTAGGTCATTTACTCTACAGGAGTTGACTTTGTAGGTCATCTACTCCACAGGAGATGACTTCGGAGTTCATCCACTCCGCAGGAGATGACTTCGGAGGTCATCCACTCCACAGGAGATGACTTCGTAGGTCGTCTACTCCAAAATAGATGACTTCGGAAGTCATTTACTCAATAATATATGACTATTAAGGTCAACTACTCCACAGTAGATGACTTCATAGGTCGTCTACTCCTCAGGAGATGACTTCAGAAGTCATCTAGTCCACATGAGATGATTTCGGAGGTCATCTACTCTACAGGCGATGACTTCGTAGGTCATCCACTCCAAGGAGATGAATTCGTATGTCGTCTACTCCACAGGAGATGATTTCGGAGGTTATGTTCTCCACAGAAGATGACTTCGGAGTTCATGTATTTCACAGCATATGCCTTTGGAGGTTATCTACTTTACAGGAGATGATTACGTAGATCGTCCACTTAACAGGAGATGACTTCGGACGTCATCTACCTCACAATAGATGGCTTCTACTCGATAATAGATTACTTTTGAGGTCGTCTACTCTACAGTAGATAGGTCAGAGGTCATTTACACTATAGCAGATGACTTCGTATGACTCCACAGTTTATGCCCTTTTAGGTCACATACTCTACCGCAGATGACTTCGGAATTCCGTGACATAACTCCAAAAGGACATAACTCCCAAAACGATTTTGGACGACTTCCGATGACATCCATTGTATAGTACACGACTCTGTCAGTCCTCTTCAGTGACTTTGTGCAGTCCATTTTTTTATAAAGAATATGGTTGTGTCGGTCATGTATTTTCTAGTAAATGACATTCGCCATCATTTTCTTTGTGGTAGATGACTTTGGAAATTTTTTGCACCATGTGAACAGTAATTATTATTGAAAAATATTTTCTGCTTAGTAGAAAATTGTCTTAATCAGCAAATTCAAAAAGCCAAACCGAAGCCATGTTAGTTGACAGAAAAAAATCAACATTCCCTGTTGTGACTTTTTGCAGACATTGCAAAACAGCCACAGACTTCATGTACCCTCATGTAAGCTCCATTGTTGTCCCTCGACATGTTGGTGTTGTTGATCGCTCTTCTATTTTGGCACAAAAGCGAGCTAGTCAACTGGAAACTTATTACCAAATCTCCCTGGAGGGTGTGAAAAGCTAACATCCTTTGTTAAGCAAACAGAGAGAGGGAGAGAGGGAGGGGAAAGTCAAAGTCCTTTTCTCACACATCATTATAGTGGCAAAGTGTTGGAAAATCAATTGCCATTGAAATTAATGGCAATATACGTACATAAATTCATACATATACACAGACGTTGTTGGTATTTGTTTCTAGTTCAGACTTCAAAAGGCGTGACCGAAACAGTGGCAGTTCAATAAACGCTCATATTGAATTGGATGAAAATAACAATAATGACGATGATGGCGATGGCGATGTTGATGGCTGAGCAAAGCAGTTTGTTGACTCATTCATGTTTTGAGCCAAAAAATATGTTGTTCGAACAAATTTATATCAAATTGTAATAAACGAAATGTGACATTTATATAAATTGCTTTTTATTATTGGTCTGTAAGTGCTTGTTTAATGCCACAATAAGTACCAAAGAATTAGATAATTACTTTTTCTCGATTTATTTATTTTTTTGGAAATGAGTAACAGAAGGCGTTTCTTTATGGGGGTAAATGTTTCACAATGTGTTTAGTATGAAAATAAATTTTCTTGATCTACGGTGTGTACTGCCAAAGCAGTAGGTGAAATTGTGGGGCCCTTTATTTACCTTGAAAAAAATATATTTTATTATTTGCATATTTTTTCTTTTGATTACAGCTCAGGTACAGTACATGTGTGTGTTATGGTGGCAGCCTACATTATGTCCATGTTTATTTCCCAAAAAATTTATAATAACAATTTTCAAATTAAAAGTTACCAAGAGCAACCAAATCTTTATCATTATTATTAGAACTTCCACGAAGTCTACATCCAATTATTAAAAAAAATGAACAAAAAGAACTCTCAAGAACTTCTTTGAAAAGCATATTTCTTATTTTTGGACAGCTTGAGTTGTCTGCTGTTATTATTTTCATGTCTGGATTTTGTGCCAAAAAAAAGTTTGCTTTCTTATCTTCAACGCCATCACAACAATGAGTCTGTCATTTGGGGGATTCTTCTTTTTTAAATTCTTGATGGAAATTATTAATTCATCTGCTGTTGTTATTGTCGTGGTTGTTGTTGTTGTTGTTAAAGTAAAGCAAGATATCCACTTGACATCTGCCGCACAGCAGCCTGTCTTGCCAAACAATGACTTAATGCAGCCATTCCATGTGTGGCAAATACTTCAAAATGTCTCAATCTTTAGAGTGGAAGAGAAAAAATGAATAAATGACATAACATGAGATAAATGTACACAAATTCTGTTATGTACTAAATATTATGTGGTAAATATTAAATCATCAGATGTAGGGTTGTAGAACTAATACATTAAAGTTATGAAGTGAAAACTTTATTTTTAATATAGAAGATGATGTTGAGGTCATATACGATGCAGCAGAGGAAATCTGAAGTCATCTACTACAGAGGTGCCCATGCAAGTCAACTGTTGAGTTCATGAGCTCTGAAGTCATCTTCTGTAGAGTAGATGACGCCTGAGGTCATCTTCTGTGGAGGAGATGACGCCTGAAGTTATCTACTGTAGAGTAGATGACGTCTGAAGTCATCTACTGTAGAGTAGATGACGTGTGAAGTCATTTACTGTAGAGTAGATGACGTCTGAAGTTATCTCCTGTAGAATAGATGACGCCCGAAGTCATCTACTGTAGAGTAGATGACGTCTGAAGTTGTCTACTGTAGAATAGATGACGTCTGAAGTCATCTACTGTAGAATAGATGACGTCTGAAGTCGTCTACTGAAGAGCAGATGACGTCTGAAATCATCTACTGTACCGTAGATGAAGTCTGAAGTCATCTGCTGTAGAGTAGATGACTTCTGAAGACATCTACTGTAGTGTAGATGACGTCTAAAGTAATCTACTGTAGAACAGATGACGTCTGAAGACATCTACTGTAGAGTAGATGACGTCTGAAGACATCTACTGTAGAGTAGATGACGTCTGAAGTCATACACTGTAGAGTAGATGACGTCTGAAGTCATCTACTGTAGAGTAGATGACGTCTGAAGTCATCTACTGTAGAGTAGATGACGTCTGAAGTCATCTACTGTAGTGTAGATGACGTCTGAAGTCATCTACTGTAGGGTAGATGACGTCTGAAGTCATCTACTGTAGAGTAGATGACGACTGAAGTCATATACTGTAGAGTAGATGACGTCTGAAGTCATATACTGTAGAGTAGATGACGACTGAAGTCATCTACTGTAGAGTAGATGACTTCTGAAGTTATCTACTGTAGAGTAGATGACTTCTGAAGTTATCTACTGTAGAGTAGATGACGTCTGAAGGCAGCTACTGTAGAGTATATGACGTCTGAAGTCATCCACTGTAGAGTAGATTACGTCTGAAGTCATCTACTGTAGAGTAGCTGACGTCTGAAGTCATCTACTGTAAAGTAGATGACGTCTGAAGTCATCTACTATAGAGTAGATGACGTCTGAAGTCATCTACTGTAGAGTAAATGACGTCTGAAGTCATCTACTGTAGAGTAGATGACGTCTGAAGTCATCTACTGTATAGTAGATGACGTCTGAAGTCATCTACTGTAGAGTAGATGACGTCTAAAGTCATCATCTGAGAGTAGATGACGTCTGAAGTCATCTACTATAGAGTAGATGACGTCTGAAGTCATCTACTGTAGAGTAAATGACGTCTGAAGTCATCTACTGTAGAGTAGATGACGTCTGAAGTCATCTACTGTATAGTAGATGACGTCTGAAGTCATCTACTGTAGAGTAGATGACGTTTAAAGTCATCATCTGAGAGTAGATGACGTCTGAAGTCATCTACTGTAGAGTAGATGACGTCTGAAGTCATCTACTGTAGAGTAGATGACGTCTGAAATCATCTACTGTAGAGTAGATGACGTCTGAAGTCATCTACTGTATAGTAGATGACGTCTGAAGTCATCTACTGTAGAGTAGATGACGTCTAAAGTCATCATCTGAGAGTAGATGACGTCTGAAGTCATCTACTGTAGAGGAGATAACGTCTGAAGTCATCTACTGTAGAGTATATGTCGCCTAAAGTCATCTACTGTAAGGTAAATATCGACTGAAATCATCTACTGTAGAGTAGATGACGTCTGAAGTCACCTACTGTAGAATAGATTACGTCTGAAGTCATCTACTGTAGAGTAGATGACGTCTGAAGTCATCTACTGTAGAGTAGATGACGTCTGAAGTCATCTACTGTAGAGTAGATGACGTCTGAAGTCATCTACTGTAGAGTAGATGACGTCTGAAGTCATCTACTGTAGAGTAAATGACGTCTGAAGTCATCTACTGTAGAGTAAATGACGTCTGAAGTCATCTACTGTAGAGTAGATGACGTCTGAAGTCATCTACTGTATAGTAGATGACGTCTGAAGTCATCTACTGTAGAGTAGACGACGTCTAAAGTCATCATCTGAGAGTAGATGACGTCTGAAGTCATCTACTGTAGAGTAGATGACGTCTAAAGTCATATACTTTAGAGTAGATGACGTCTGAAGTCATCTACCAGAGAATAGATGACGTCTGAACTTATCTAATGTCAAGAAGATGACGTCTGAAGTCATCTACTGTATAGGAGATGACATCTGAAGTCATCTACTGTAGAATAGATGCCGTCTGAAGTCATCTACTTGTAGAGAAGATGACGTCTGAAGTCATCTACTGTAGAGTAGATGACTCCTAAAGTCATCATCTGTGAGTAGATGACGTCTGAAGTCATCTACTGTCTGAAGTCATCTACTGTAGAGTAGATGACGTCTGAAGTCATCTACTGTAGAGTAGATGACGTCTGAAGTCATCTACTGTAGAGTAGATGACGTCTGAAGTCATCTACTGTAGAGTAGATGACGTCTGAAGTCATCTACTGTAGAGTAGATGGCGTCTGAAGTCTTCTACTGTAGTGTATATGACACCTGAATTCATCTACTGTAGAGTAGATGACGTCTGAAGTCATCTACTGTAAAGTAGATGACGTCTGAAGTCATCTACTATAGAATAGATGACGTCTGAAGTTATCTACTGTTGAGAAGATGACGCCTAAATTCATCTACTGTAGAGTAGATGACGTCTTAAGTTATCTATGTAGAGTAGATGGCGTCTGTAGTCATCTACTGAAGAGTAGATGACGTCTGAAATCATCTACTGTAGAGTAGATGACGTCTGACGTCAACTACTCTAGAGTAGATGACGTCTGAAATCATCTACTGTAGAGTAGATGACGTCTGAAATCATCTACTGTAGAGTAGATTTTTTTTTTTTTTTTTTTTTTTTTTTTTTTTTTTTTTTTTTTAAGTTCAAGTTTCTTTATTGACGAAATATTTATAATAATTTATAATAATTTACATTTCATTCTTTAATCCCACGAAGCCTCATAGGCTTGTCTGTGGGTTGTATAAAATAAAATAATATGTATAAATATATATAGTTTAAAACATTGTTTAATATTTCATATTTCTTCAAGATTTTCAAACTAGCTTTCAATATAATACTTTTTAATGTGCTTCGTTTTGATATGTTTATTTCTTATGTCTAGGATATTGGTTGGCAACTCGTTCAATACAGTTGGGAGTGCAACGGCTAAAGATAATTTCCCATATTCGTTTTTAAATTTTGGTATTGTGTAACGTCCTTGTGTTCGTCTTCTAGTATTCTGTTCGTGCTGTATTTTCTTCGCTAGGCTTATGTCAACGCCGAATTCGCTTACGATTGTTGTAGCGTATATCTCTTTTATATTTAGTATGTATTGTTTTTTGTAGGTTTGTTTTGTAGAATTATTTGCCGCAAGTTGTGTGTAATGTGATTTTTTATATATTGATTTCACTATTCTGTCTTGGACATCTTGTAATTTCCTGCAGTATCTTGCATTACCCCAGGCAGTGATACCGTGTCTCAATGTAGATTCCACTAAAGAGTGATATACTTGCTTCAGTACATTGTAGGGGGCGCAATTTCCAAGATGGTAAATTGCGAACGCTGATTTACGTAACTTTTTAATTATTTCGTCGATATGTGTTTTCCACTTAAAATTGTGGTTGAGATGGACACCTAGGTATTTATAACACTCCACGATTTCTAGTTTTGCTGTACATTTGTCTTCAATGTTTATATTTGTTTCATGGATGTATGAATGGAGACAATCGTTGTTGTGGAATATTAAAGGAGTGTTACATTTTGGTATGCTCCTTGGCCTTATGTGCATGAATTTGGTTTTATTAGGGTTAATTATAAGACCATTATCGTGGCACCATCTTGAAATTATATTAAGTTCGTTCTGCATTGTGTTTGTTGCTGCAGCTATATCCTTGTTACAAACAATTATCGCCGTATCGTCTGCATATGTAAACGATGTGCTGTGTTGTAAGTTCTGTGTCATCTCATTTGTGTAAATGAGGTATAAGATTGGTCCTAATTTTGATCCCTGTGGTACTCCGAACTTTATGGGTATTTTATTGCTATCAGTTTTATCTATTCGCACGCTGAAAGATCTGTAGGTGAGATATTCCTTGAACCAGTGTAGACAATGTCCTCTTATACCACTTTTTTCTAGTACTTTTAAAATCTTTTCATGTGATAAAGTATCGAAAGCCTTACTAAAATCAATGAATAGTGCAAGGCATTGTTTTTGTTGATCTAGATTTTGGTTAATGTGGTTTGTGAAATGACCAAGTAATTGGTTTATATTTTTGTTTTTTTGAAAACCATATTGGTTTTTGTTTATAAATTTGTATTTAGTTAAAAAACTCGTTAGTCTTCTAACGACTATTTCCTCAAGAACTTTCTCTAGAACAGGTAAAATAGAGATCGGCCTGTAGTTATTATAATCTGTTTTATTTCCTCCTTTATAAATGGGTCTTATTATTGATGTCTTAAAAAGTTGTGGGATTGATGATTCGTGTAGGCTACCATTTATAAGTTTTGTTATAATTGGCGTGAGAATATCTGCATTGCATTTTATGTCTATGGCTCTTATATTATCCATTCCAGGACTTTTGCTTGTATTTAGCGTTTTGAGGATGGTATTTATTTCGGGTTCTGTGGCGTATTCAATAAATATTGAGTTGGGTACGATTCTTTCAACTCTCGTGTTTAAGGTTGTAATATCACAATCGTGTACAATATTGATTACATTTTGCTTGAAGTTAATAGCGAAGTTATCAGCTATGTCTTTCACATTCTCTTCTTTGAAGTTAGATTTGATTTGTTCATCAATATTACTTACTTTCTTTCCTGTTATTTTATTTATCGTTTGCCATGTTCCACGTATATTGAATTTGTTTTTAACGAATTCGTTATAAAAATAAGAATTTTTTGCCTTAGTTATTTCTTTGTTTAGTTTGTTATTAAAGGTTTTATATATAATTTCATTTGTTTTGTTCTGTTTATTTTGGGACCACTTTCTATATAGTTTATCCCTGGTGTTACATAAGTTTAGGATTCTTTCAGTAAGCCATGGGTATGGGTTTCGTTTCTTATACTTTGGTTGTGTTGTTTTTGCGTTTTTGTATATATCTGTGAATGTATTATTTATGTTATTGAAAAGTTCATTTGTATCTTTGGATCTACTGATCATGTCTTCCCACTTAATTCTTGACATCTGATAGTTTACTTTCTGACCGTTAATTTTATGTTCTGTGTCAATCCGTACACGTTTCTTTGTATTGGAGTTGGATTCCTTTACGCAACCCAGGAGTGCATGATGATCCGAGATACCTGATGTTACTACAGCAGCATAACCTTGTTCCAGTTTTCTGTCCCATCTAATAAAGAGATGATCAATACATGTTTTGGCTATTGAGTTTTCATGACGTCTGAAGTCATCTACTCTAGAGTAGATGACGTCTGAAGTCATCTACAGTAGAGTAGATGACATCTGAAGTCATCTACAGTAGAGTAGATGACATCTGAAGTCATCTACTGTAGAGCAGGTGACTACTGAAGTAATCTACTGTATAGCAGATGACGTCTGAAGTCATCTACTGTAGAGTAGATGACGCCTGATGTTATCTACTGTAGAGTACATGACGTCTGAAGTCATCTACTGTAGAGTAGATTTTTTTTTTTTTTTTTTTTTTTTATTTTTATATTATTTATTTATTCATATAAAAATCGTATACAATTTATTAATCCCGCGAAGCTTTAGGCTTGTCTGCAGGATGAACTTAAATGTAGTTTGACTATATACAAATATTTAAAAACAATTTGTAGTTCAGCTGTAGTATTACAATATATAATATTATTTTCAAGAAAAATTACCATTACTAATAATACTTTAATTCAAGAGAGGGAAAATATTAATGTGAATTTATAAGAAATTGTTTTATCAACTTTTTTCTTTTAAATTTGTTACTTATGTTTAGTATAGATACTGGTATTGAATTCATTGTTGTGGGGAGGCTGACATGTAGGGATCTTTTGCCATAGTTATTTTTGAAACACGGTACTTTGAATCTTCCTTCGGCTCGCTGTCTTGTATTCTGACTGTGATCTATAGGTTGCAGCAAGTTCTTCTCGTCGTGAAATTCGTTTATTATTGTTGTTTTGTATAGGTTTTCTATGTTTAATACATGAAGATGTTTGTATATACTTTCATTTTGATTTCGCTGTTGTTGATTTTCTTCATGTCGATGTAGGCCTTTCTCAAGTATTTTAAGTACGCTATTTTGGGCAAGTTGGAGGGTTCGGCAGTTTGATGCATTACCCCATGCAGATATCCCATGTCTTAGGTATGATTCGACGAGTGAGAAATATGCTTGTCGCAAAACGTGATAAGGGGCACAATTACTCAAATGATATAGAGCGTATGACGATTTCCGTAGTTTTTTTCTAACATTATCTATCTGAGGTTTCCATTTCAGATTGCAGTCCAATATTATTCCTAGATATTTAAATGTTTCGACGACTTCAATTTGTGTTGTGCAGGTGTCATATATTTGTTGATATTCGAAAGTACTTCGGTGAAGACACTCGTAGTTGTGAAATTTTATGGTGATTTCTGTGGGAGGTATGTGTTTTGGTCGGAAGTGTATTAATTTGGTTTTATTAGCGTTTATTACCAATCCGTTGTCGTGGCACCATTTTGTCAATTTATTCATTGTCTTTTGCATTTTAAATTCTGCCGTACGTATGTGTTTATCCGCTACAATAATGGCTGTGTCGTCTGCATATGAAAAAGTAATGCAATCCTCGAGTGACTGTACCATATTATTGGCATACATTATAAATAGGACCGGCCCAAGTTTCGAGCCTTGAGGTACTCCATAATCCAACATGTATTCACTGCTTGTTTGGTTATCGATTTTCACTTTAAACCTTCTGCAGTTTAAGTACTGTTATGACGTCTGAAGTCATCTACTGTAGAGTACTGTAGAGTAGATGACGTCGGAAGTCATCTACTGTAGAGTTTATGACGTCTGAAGTCATCTACTGTAGAGTTTATGACGTCTGAAGTCGTCTTTTGTAGAATAGATGATGTCTGAAGTCATCTACTGTAGAGTAGATGACGTCTTAAGTCATCTACTGCAGAGTAGATGAAGTCTGAAGTCATTTACTATAAAGCAGATGACGTCTGATGTCATCTACTGTAGAGTAGATGAGGTCTGAAGTCATATACTGTAGAGTAGATGAGGTCTGAAGTCATCTACTATAAAGCATATGACATCTGAAGTCATATACGGTAGAGTAGATGACGTCTGAAGTCATTTACTGTAGAGTAGAAAACGTCTGAGGTCATCTACTGAGTACATGCCGCCTGAAGTCTCCTACT
>NW_027411977.1:223155005-223265424 GCF_047663935.1 Musca autumnalis | reverse complement strand
ATGATCCTTATTTAGTTGCCTTCTACTTTTACTTTGACGGAAAAATCGTGAAAATTGTGGTTTAATCACAAATCGAAAGAAAACAAAAAAAGACACGTTGGCTTCAACCCATTTTCCCCCATTATTTAACATATTTAACACGCAAATTAACTTTTAAGGCCACGATAATCAGACGACCGCTGAACAAGTGGAAATATTTTCCGTATCTAAACAAGGGCATGAGCAACGATGACACACTCTATCTTGTTGCTGTTGTTGTTGCTCGGAGGGGAAAATTTTGATTTATTACATTCTTCACTCTTCCCTATCCACCACCGTACAAGAAGTTATTATTCCTGTTATGGACATGGAAAATTGGTCATGTAAGATTTGACTAAACAAATAAAATAAATAAATTTCCCTACTAAACAATAATTTTGGGATGGAGTTTTGGGAAAGGTATTAAATCCTTGCTCTTTTCTTTTCCTTAAAAAGTAATTTTTTTAAAAGCCTTTGAGGAAAGTTAGGAATGGGAAGAATATAATAACAATGTTTCTTTTCATATTTTAAGCTGAGAAGGGTTAAGATGTCATAACAATAAAGAAGTAGTGGCTGGTGGTGTTCCATCCCGAATTATTTACAACCATATACTTATCTGAGATATATTTACCAGGTGAATGGCACCAATATAGGATTAAAGAAACATAACATTATAAAGGTCTGTGGCAAAATATTTCCTCTATATTGAAGGCTTATGTAAGGCTCAAGAAAACAATAATTGTGGTTTTCTTATAGATATTCGGAGAAGTTAAGGGGCAATACTTGGAAAATTTTAAAAAAAATTCGTATGCTATCAGGAAGAATAACGTTGGATTTTTTAATGTTTTGTAATGACCGAGGCGACAATGAGAGTGGATTTTGGCATGGGCAAGGGACAATAATTGTGTCTGTCCGAGGTTCAAACGAAAAACAGTCGTGGATTTTTAGAAATCTTTGGAAGGACGGAGGAGAGGATGATGCAACCAAAAATCTTAGATTTAAATAGGTTGTTGGAAAGGTTGGGGAGGCAATAAACTTGGAGTTTTAAAATTATTCCGAAGGGGCGAGAAAACAAAAATCCTGAACTTTTTAATTAATTTAGATGTCTATGGAAGGATCGAGCAGAATCAGGGATCAGAAGCGAGAAAACAAGAATCCAGAACTTTTTGTTGTCTATGGAAGGATCGAGAGGAATCAGAGATTTTTTTGATGATTTTGATGAAAATCGAGGAGACAATAATTTCGGATTTTATGAGGTCTTTGGTTGGGCAAGGGCCAACAATTGTTTGGTTTTCGAAAGTCTTGCAATAGAAGGTCAAGGCAATAATCGTGAATTTTAAAAGATTTTTGGGAGCGTGGGAAGTAGCAATAAAACTCAATATTTTTCTATAATTACAAGGAAAATCCAGCATAGTCCCTTTTCGAACTGGATCTATATTTGGAATTCATTCCTTGCGATATGATAGTGGCAACAAGTCTTGGTTTAGGAAAATTATGTGAGGAAACATGGATTTGCCCAAGAAAAACATTATATCGCTGTAAACAGAACCACAAATTATACCCTTCGAACAACTTTCAAAACGATTCTGAAACAGCCTTTAAACATCACCTGAGCGGAACTTTTGTGAGCGGCAACATACCCAATGGTATTGTCTGTTTACACTGACAGGTTTTTTAGATATTTTGAGCGAGGAAGTACGGATTTGCCCCAGAAAATCTATAATCTATTCTACAGTAAATCCTTTAAAGGTCATCTATTATTTATTGCTTTTATGCCAAATCGTGGGCGCATAGTGTCAACTATAGGTCATCTACTCCATAGTAACTAATTTCAGACATCATTTTATCTATCGTTGATGTCTTCGGAGGTTATACACTCCACAGTAGATAATTTCAGAAGTCATCTACTCCACGGTAAATGACTTCTGAGGCCTTCTATTGTATTGTAGATGAATTCGAAGGCAACCTACTGCACAATATATGACTTCTGAGGTCATCTATTCTATAGCGGATGACTTCGGAGGTCATATACTCTATAGTGGATAACTTCAGAGGTCATCTACTCAATCGTAGAGGACTTTAGATGTCATCTACTCAATCGTGGATAACTTCGGAGGTCATTTATTCCACAATAGATGACCTCGGAAGCCGTCTACTCTACAGGAGGTCGTCTACTCAATTTTACATGACTTCGGGGGTCATCTTCTCTACCGTAGATCACTTCGGAGAGCATCAACTCTATCGTAGATGACTTCAGAGGTTATCTACTCCATCGTAGATTTTTTCCGAGGTCATCTACCCAATCGTGGATGAATTCGGAGATCATATATTCCACAGAGGCCATCTTCTCCACAGTTAATGCCTTCCGAGATCATTTACTCCACAATAGATGACTTCGGAGATTATCTTCTCTACTGGGAGTAGCAACAAGGTAATTACAGTTAGTGACAAAAACAAAACCAACACAAGGGTATGGGTAAACAAATCGCGAAAGTCGTAAACAAGGTACCGTTGAGCTAACGACGGCTGCCAATGGACAGGACGGCGGCAGCGGTAATCCTCGGCTGAATACAGAGAAAGAGAGAGAAAACAGCGAAACGGACAATTCGCCGCGACCGAGCAGTGATATTGAAACACACGTTGTGAGTGGAGGGAGTGAGTCGGTGTTGAACAGTGATGGAACGCGGATCAAAGACGGGTTAATAAGTCAAGTGCGTGGTACGCGGTCGTACGTTATTAGAGCGAGCGGATTTACTGGTGGGTCATATTTTTTTGTGCTGTTTTTAAGCGAGATTAGACGTAAGTACTCGTGATTTTTATGATTTTAGTGTATGAATCCCCTACCCCTCCTAAGTGTAATCCTAGAGTTGGGGTGAGTGCAAGCCACACCTAAAGGAATTTTGTGTGTAATGAAGGACCGTTGGATCTCGATTAATATCTATAACGTGAGGGCCGACCGGTCTCACAAATTAACCGTTTTAGTGCGTACCCAGAGGGCCAATTGGTTTCAAGTCCAAGGGAGCTTTCACTGCATGACGAAGGTCTGGAATAGTTTCAAGGATAAGAGGGCCGATTGTTCTCAAGTCCAGGGAGTTCTCACTGCATAACCAAGGGCCGATAGGTCTAAAATAGTTTCGAGGATAAGATGGCCGATTGGTCTCAAGTCCAAGGGAGTTTCACTGCATAACCAAGAGCCGGTAGGTCTTGCAATAGTTTCAAGGATAAGAGGGCCGATTGGTCTCAAGTCCAAGGGAGTTTTCACTGCAAAACCAAAGGCCGATAGGTCTGGAATATTCGCAAGGATAAGAGGGCCGATTGGTCTCAAGTCCAGGGAGTTCTCACTGCATAACCAAGGGCCGATAGGTCTGCAATAGTTTCAAGGATAAGAGGGCCGATTGTTCTCAAGTCCAAGGGAGTTTTCACTGCATAACTAAGGGCCGATAGGTCTGGAATAGTTTCAAGGATAAGACGGCCGATTGGTCTCAAGTCCAAGGGAGTTTTCACTGCAAAACCAAAGGCCGATAGGTCTGGAATATTCGCAAGGATAAGAGGGCCGATTGGTCTCAAGTCCAGGGAGTTTTCACTGCATAAGCAAGGGCCGACAAGTCTGGAATAGTTTCAAGGATAAGAGGGCCGATTGGTCTCAAGTCCAAGGGAGTTTTCACTGCAAAACCAAAGGCCGATAGGTCTGGAATATTCGCAAGGATAAGAGGGCCGATTGGTCTCAAGTCCAGGGAGTTCTCACTGCATAACCAAGGGCCGATAGGTCTGCAATAGTTTCAAGGATAAGAGGGCCGATTGTTCTCAAGTCCAAGGGAGTTTTCACTGCATAACTAAGGGCCGATAGGTCTGGAATAGTTTCAAGGATAAGACGGCCGATTGGTCTCAAGTCCAAGGGAGTTTTCATTGCTTAACCAAGGGCCGATAGGTCTAGAATAGTTTCAAGGATAAGAGGACCGACTGGTCTCAAGTCCAAGGGAGTTTTCACTACATAACCAAGGGCCGATAGGTCTGGAATAGTTTCAAGGATAAGAGGGCCGATTGGTCTCAAGTCCAAGGGAGTTTTCACTGCATAGCCAAGAGCCGATAGGTCTAGAATAGTTACAAGGATAAGAGGTCCGATTGGCCTCAAGTCCAGGGAGTTCTCACTGCATAACCAAGAGCCGTCAGGTCCAGAATAGTTTCAAGGATAAGAGGGCCTATTGGTCTCAAGTCCAAGGGAGTTTTCACTGCATAGCCAAGAGCCGATAGGTCTAGAATAGTTTCAAGGATAAGAGGGCCGATTGGTCTAAAGTCCAAGGAGTTCTCACAGCATAACCAAGGGCCGATAGGTCTGGAATAGTTTCAAGGATAAGAGGGCCGATTGGTTTCCAGTCCAAGGGAGTTTTCACTGTATAACCAAGGGCCGATAGGTCTAGAATAGTTTCAAGGATAAGAGGGCCGATTTGTCTCAAGTCCAAGGGAGTTTTCACTGCATAGCCAAGAGCCGATAGGTCTGGAATAGTTTCAAGGATAAGAGGGCCGATTAATCTCAAGTCCAGGGAGTTCTCACTGCATAACCAAGGGCCGGTAGGTCTAAAATAGTTTCGAGGATAAGATGGCCGATTGGTCTCAAGTCCAAGGGAGTTTCACTGCATAACCAAGAGCCGGTAGGTCTTGCAATAGTTTCAAGGACAAGAGGGCCGATTGGTTTCAAGTTCAAGTGGGTTTCCGTGCGCAACTAATGGTAGATAGGTCTTGAATAGTTGCAAGGACAAGAGGGCCGATTGGTCTCAAGGTCAAGGGAGTTCTCAGTGCGCGACTGGTGGCCGAGAGGTCCCGTGACTCTTTCATTTTCGGAGAGGGCCGAAAGAACTAGCGAGCTCGTGATAAACTTCGTGTGTACGAGGGCCGAAAGGTCTCGCGACTCTGTGACCTACCGAGAGAGCCGGTCTCAGATATCTGAGTTAACTAAGCGTAGACGAGGGCCGAACGGGTCTCGGCATTCTTCGATTTACCGATAGGGCCGACTGTGCTCGATAACAAGGTTCAGGTCGTTACGGCATCGTTGCAGCGGGGTCGAGATTTGTAAGGTCCGAGGGGGGTACTCAAGTGGATTGTGTTGCCCTTAGGGACGCGGTGGAAGAATCCGGCCATTTAAAGCGGAGGTTTCCCGTATCTGCCGAAGGAGTAAAAGGCCGGAGTCAGCTGTGGCCAGTATAACCTTGATATATGATATGAGTAGAATTTACTATAACAGATAAAAATTGAATTTGTGAACTAAAAACGTTAAGAAAAAAGTTCTGTGACGAACCCTGCCCCCTCTGAGCATACTCAAGCAACAGGCGGGAAACTTGATAACTTCAGAAGTAATCTAAACTATCGCGGATGGCTTCGGAGATCATCTACTCCATCGTAGATGACTTGGGAGGTCATCCACATCTTCGAAGATGGCTTCGAAGGTCGTCTACTCCAAATATATGACTTCAGAGATCATCTACTCTATCGTTGAAGGAGATGACTTCGGAGGTCATCTACTCCACAGGAGATGACTTCGTAGATCATCTACTTCACAGGAGATGATTTTGGAGGTCATCTACTCCACATCAGATCACTTCTTAGGTCGTCTACTCCACAGTAGATGATTTCAGAGGTCATCCACTCCACAGGAAATGATTTCGGAGGTCATCTACTCCACAGCAGATGACATCGGAGGTCATATACTCAACAGGAGATCATCTACTCCACATGAGATATCTTCGTAGGTCATGTACCCCAAAATAGATGACTTCGGAAGTCATTTACTCGATAACTTTTGAAGTTATCTTCTCAATAATATATGACTATTGAGGTCAACTACTCCACAGTAGATGAGTTTGTAGGTCGTCTACTCCACAGGAGATGACTTCGGAGGTCATATACTCAACAGGAGATCATCCACTCCACAGGAGATGACTTCGAAGGTCATCCACTCCACAGGAGATGACTTCGTAGGTCGTCTACTCCACAGAAGATGATTTCGGAGGTTATTTACTCCACAGGAGATGATTTCGGAGGTCATCTACTCCACAGGAGATGATTTCGGAGGTCATCTACTTCACAGGAGATGATTTCGGAGGTCATCTACTCCACAGGAGATGATTTCGGAGGTCATCCACTCTACAGGAGTTGACTTCGTCGGTCGTCTAATCCACAGGAGATGACTTCGGAGGTCATCTACTCAACAGCAGATGACTTCGGGGGTCATCTACTCCACAGGAGATGACTTCGTAGGTCGTCTACTCTACAGGAGATGACTTCGGAGGTCACCTACTCTACAGGAGATGACTTCGGAGGTCACCTACTCCACAGGAGATAATTTCGGAGGTCATCTACTCTACTGGAGATGACTTCGGGGTCATCTACTCCACAGGAGATAACTTCGTAGGTCATATACTACAAAATATATTACTTCGGAAGTCATTTACTCGTTAATATATGACTGTTGAAGTTATCTTCTCAATAGTATATGACTATTGAGGTCAACTACTCCACAGTATATGACTTTGTATGTCGTCTACTCCACAAGAGATGACTTCGTATGTCACCTACTCCACAGGATATGGTTTCGGTGGTCATCTACTCCACCTCGGATGTCATCCATTCCACAGGAGATGATTTCGGATGTCATCTACTCCACAGGAGGTGTCTTCGAAGGTCATACACTCCACAGGAGATAACTCCGTAGGTCGTCTACTCCACAGGAGATGACTTCGGAGGTCATCTACACAACATGAGATGATTACGTAGAACGTCCACTCAACAGGAGATGACTTCGGACATCATCTACTTCACAATAGAGGACTTATTTTCGAAAATAGATTACTTTTGAGGTCGACTACTCTACAGTAGATGATTTCAGAGGTCATTTACACTGTCGCAGATGGCTTCAGAGGTCGTATACTCCAAAGTTTATGCTCGCAGATGACTTCAGAGTTCCGTGACATAACTCCCACAACGATTTTGGACGACTTAGACAACTTCCGACGACATCCATTGTATAGTACATGACTTTGTCACTCCTCTTCAGTGACTTTGTGCAGTCCATTTTTTTTAAAGGATATGGTTGTGTTGGTCATGTATTTTCTAGTAAATGACATTCGCCATCATTTTCTTTGTGGTAGATGACTTTGTAATTTTTTTCACCATGTGAACAGTAATTATTATTGAAACATATTTTCTGCTTATTAGAAAATTGTCGTAATCAGCAAATTCAAAAAGCCAAACCGAAACCATGTTAGTTGACAGAAAAAAACAACATTCCCTGTTGTGACTTTTTGCAGACATTGCAAAACAGCCACAGACTTCATGTACCCTCATGTAAGCTCCATTGTTGCCCCTCGTCATGTTGGTGTTGTTGATCGCTCTTCTATTTTGGCACAAAAGCGAGCTAGTCAACTGGAAACTTATTACCAAAATCTCCCTGGAGGGTGTGAAAAGCTAACATCCTTTGTTAAGAAATAATACGATACATATTAGCAGGGAAAAGGAGTGCAAACTGAGAGAGAGGGAGAGGAAAGTCAAAGTCTTTTTCTCACACATCATTATAGTGGCAAAGTGTTGGAAAATCAATTGCCATTGAAATTAATGGCAATATACGTACATAAATTCATACATATACACAGACGTTGTTGGTATTTGTTTCTAGTTCAGACTTCAAAAGGCGTGACCGAAACAGTGGCAGTTCAATAAACGCTCATATTGAATTGGATGAAAATAACAATAATGACGATGGTGATGACGATGGCGATAGTGATGGTGATGTTGATGGCTGAGCAAAGCAGTTTGTTGACTCATTCATGTTTTGCGCCAAAAAAATATGTTGTTCGAACAAATTTATATCAAATTGTAATAAACGAAATGTGACATTTATATAAATTGCTTTTTATTATTGGTCTGTAAGTGCTTGTTTAATGCCACAATAAGTACCAAAGAATTAGATAATTACTTTTTCTCGATTTATTTATTTTTTTGGAAATGAGTAACAGAAGGCGTTTCTTTATGGGGGTAAATGTTTCACAATGGGTTTAGTATGAAAATAAATTTTCTTGATCTACGGTGTGTACTGCCAAAGCAGTAGGTGAAATTGTGGGACCCTTTATTTCCCTTGAAAAAATATATTTTATTATTTGCATATTTTTTCTTTTGATAATTGCTCAGGTACAGTACATGTGTGTGCTATGGTGGCAGCCTACATTATATTATGTCCATATTTATTTCCAAAAAATTCATAATAAAAATTTTCAAATTAAAAGTTACCAAGAGCAACCAAATATTTATCATTATTATTAGAACTTCCACGAAGTCTACATCCAATTATTAAAAAAATGAACAAAAAGAACTCTCAAGAACTTCTTTGAAAAGCATATTTCTTATTTTTGGACAGCTTGAGTTGTCTGCTGTTATTATTTTCGTGTCTGGATTTTGAGCCGAAAAAAAGTTTGCTTTCTTATCTTCAACGCCATCACAACAATGATTCTGTCATTTGGGGGGATTCTTCTTTTTTAAATTCTTGTTGGAAATTATTAATTCATCTACTGCTGTTGTTGTTGTGGTTGTTGTTGTTAAAGTAAAGCAAGATATCCACTTGACATCAGCCGCACAGCAGCTTGTCTTGCCAAACAATGACTTAATGCAGCCATTCCATGTGTGGCAAATACTTCAAAATGTCTCAATCTTTAGAGTGGAAGAGAAAAAATGAATAAATGACATAATATGAGATAAATGTACACACATTCCCTTATGTGGTAAATATTAAATCATCAGAATTAAAGTTATGAAGGAAAAACGTTATATTTAATATAGAAGCTGTTGTTTGGGGTCATACACGATACAGCACAGGACCTTTAAAGTCATATACTATAACGGGTCCCACGTTGATGAACTCTGAAGTCATCTTCTGTAGAATTGATGACCTATGAAGTCATCAACTGTTGAGATGACTTCAGACATCTTCTGTAGAGTAGATGACGCCTGAGGTCATCTACTGTAGACAAGACGACGGCGGAAGTCATCTACTGTAAAGTAGATGATGTCTGAAGTTATCTACTGTAGAGTAGATAACGTCTAAAGTCGTCTACTGTAGAGTAGATGATGTCTGAAGTCATCTACTGTAGAGTAGATGACACCTGAGGTCATCTACTGTAGAGTAGATGACGCCTAAAGCCATCCACTGTAGAGTAGATGACGACTGAAGTCATATACTGTAGAGTAGATGACGACGGAAGTCATCTTCTGTAGAGTAGATGACGTCTAAAGTAATCTACTGTAGAACAGATGACGTCTGAAGACATCTACTGTAGAGTAGATGACGTCTGAAGTCATCTACTGTATAGTAGATGACGTCTGAAGTCATCTACTGTAGAGTAGATGACGACTTAAGTCATCTACTGTAGAGTAGATGACGTCTGAAGTCATCTACTGTAGAGTAGATGACGGCTAAAGTCATAAAGTCTGTAGAGTATATGACGTCTGAAGTCATCTACTGTAGTGTAGATGACATCTGAAGTCGTCTACTGTATAGTAGAGGACGCCTGAAGTCATCTACTGTATAGTAGATGACGCCTGAAGTCATCTACTGTATAGTAGATGACGCCTGAAATCATCTACTGTAGAGTAGGGGACGTCTAAAGTCATCCACTGTAGAGTAGATGACGTCTGAAGTCATCTACTGTAGAGAAGATGACGTCTGAAGTCATCTACTGCTGAGTAGATGACGTCTGAAGTCATCTACTGCTGAGTAAATGACGTCTGAAGTCATCTACTGCTGAGTAGATGACGTCTGAAGTCATCTACTGTAGAGTAGATAACGTCTGATGTCATCTACTTTAGAGTAGATGACGTCTGAAGTCATCTACTGTAAAGTACATGACGTCTGAAGTCATCTACTGTAGAGTAGATGGCGTCTGAAGTCATCTAGATGACGTCTGAAGTCATTTACTGTAGAGTAGATGACGTTGGAAGTCATATACTGTAGAGTAGATGACGTCTGAAGTCATCAACTGTAGAGTATATGACGTCTGAAGTCATCTATTGTAGAGAAGATGACGTCTGAAGTCATCTACTGTAGAGCAGATGACGTCTAAAGGCATCTACTGTAGAGTGGATGACGTCTGAAGTCATCTACTGTAGAGTAGATGACGTCTGAAGTCATCTACTGTAGAGTAGATGACGTCTGAAGTCATCTACTGTAGACTAGATGACGTCTGAAGTCATCTACTGTAGAGTAGATGACGTCTGCAGTCATCTGCTGTAGTGTAGATGTCATCTGATGTCATCTACTGTAGAGTAGATGACGTCTGAAGTCACCCACTGTAGAGTAGATGACGTCTGAAGTCATCTACTGTAGAGTAGATGACGTCTGAAGTCATCTACTGTAGAGTAGATGACGTCTGAAGTCATATACTGTAGAGTAGATGACGTCTGAAGTCATCTACTGTAGAGTAGATGACGTCTGAATTCATCTACTGTAGAGTAGATGACGTCTGAATTCATCTACTGTAGAGTAGATGACGTCTGAAGTCATCTACTGTAGAGTAAATGACGTCTGAAGTCATCTACTGTAGAGTAGATAACGTCTGAAATCATCTACTGTAGAGTAGATGACGTCTGAAGTGATCTACTGTAGAGTAGATGACGGCTGAAGTCATCTGCTGTACTGTAGATGACGTCTGAAGTCATCCACTGTAGAGTAGATGACGTCTGAAGTCATCTACTGTAGAGTTTATGACGTCTGAAGTCATCTACTGTAGAGTTGATGACGTCTGAATTCATCTACTGTAGAGTAGATGACGTCTGAAGTCATCTACTGTAGAGTAGTTAACGCCTGAAATCATCTACTGCGGAGTAGATAACGCCCGAAATCATCTACTGTAGAGTAGAAGTCATCTACTGTAGAGTAGATGACATCTGAAGTCATCTACTGATGAGTAGAAGAAGTCTGAATTCATCTCTTGTAGAGTAGATGACGCCTGAAGTCATCTTCTGCAGAGTAGATGACGTCTGAAGTCATCTACTGTAGAGTATATGACGTCTGAAGTCATCTACTGTAGAGTAGATGACGTATGAAGTCATCTACTGTAAAGTAGATGACGTCTGAAGTCATCTACTGTAGAGTAGATGACGTCTGAAGTCATCTACTGTAGAGTAGATGACGTCTGAAGTCATCTACTGTAGAGTAGATGACGTCTGAAGTCATCTACTGTAGAGTAGATGACGTCTGAAGTCATCTACTGTAGAGTAGATGACGTCTGAAGTCATCTACTGTAGAGTAGATGACGTCTGAAGTCATCTACTGTAGAGTAGATGACGTCTGAGGACATCTACTGTAGAGTAGAAGACGTCTGAAGTCATCTACTGTAGAGTAGATGACATATGAAGTCATCTACTGTAGAGTAGATGACGTCTGAGGTCATCTACTGTAGAGTAGATGACGTCTGAAGTCATCTACTGTAGAGTAGATAACGTCTGATGTCATCTACTGTAGAGTAGATGATGTCTGAAGTCATCTACTGTAGAGTAGATGATGTCTGAATTCATCTACTGTAGAGTAGATGATGTCTGAATTCATCTACTGTAGAGTAGATGACGTCTGAAGTCATCTACTGTAGAGTAAACGACGTCTGAATCATCTGCTGTAGAGTAGATTACGTCTGAAGTCATATACTCTAAAGTAGATGACGTCTGTAAAGTAGATTACTTTGGAAGTCAACTACTGTAGAGTAGATGACGTCTGAAAGCATCTACTGTAGAGAAGATGACGTCTGAAGTCATCTACAGTAGAGTAGATGACTTCTAAAGCATCTACTGTGGAGTAGATGACGTCTAAAGTAATCTACTGTAGATTAGATGACGCCTGAAGTCATCTACTGTAGAGTAGATGACGTCTGAAGTCATCTACTGTATAGTAGATAACGTCTGAAGTCATCTGCTGTAGAGTAGAGGACGTCTGAAGTCATCTTCTGTAGAATAGAGGACGTCGGAAGTCATCTTCTGTAGAATATAAGGCGTCAGAAGTCATCTACTGCAGAGTAGATGACGTCTGAAGTCATCTACTGTAGAGTAGATGACGTCTGAAGTCACATACTGTAGAGTAGATGATGTCTGAAGTCATCTACTGTAGAGTAGATGATGTCTGAATTCATCTACTGTAGAGTAGAAGACGTCTGAAGTCATCTGCTGTAGAGTAGATGACGTCTGAAGTCACCTACTGTAGAGTAGATGATGTCTGAAGTCATCTACTGTAGAGTAGATGATGTCTGAAGTCATCTACTGTAGAGTAGATGATGTCTGAATTCATCTACTGTAGAGTAGATGATGTCTGAATTCATCTACTGTAGAGTAGATGACGTATGAAGTCATCTACTGTAGAGTAAACGACGTCTGAATCATCTGCTGTAGAGTAGGTTACGACTGAAGTCATATACTCTAAAGTAGATGACGTCTGTAAAGTAGATGACTTTGGAAGTCAACTACTGTAGAGTAGATGACGTCTGAAGTCATCTACTGTAGAGTAGATGACGTCTGAGGACATCTACTGTAGAGTAGATGACGTCTGAAGTCATCTACTGTAGAGTAGATGACGTCTAAAGTCATCTACTGTAGAGTAAATGACGCCTGAAGTCATCTACTGTAGAGTAGATGACGTCTGAAGTCACCTACTGTTGAGTAGATGACGTCTTAAGTAATCTACTGTAGAGTAGATGACGTCTTAAGTAATCTACTGTAGAGTAGATGACGTCTGAAATCATATACTGTAGAGTGGATGACGTCTGAAGTCATCTACTATAGAGTAGATGACTTCTAAAGCATCTACTGTGGAGTAGATGACGTCTAAAGTAATCTACTGTAGATTAGATGATGCCAGAAGTCATCTACTGTAGAGTAGATGACGTCTGAAGTCATCTACTGTATAGTAGATAACGTCTGAAGTCATCTGCTGTAGAGCAGAGGACGTCTGAAGTCATCTTCTGTAGAATAGAGGACGTCGGAAGTCATCTTCTGTAGAATAGAAGGCGTCGGAAGTCATCTACTGCAGAGTAGATGACGTCTGAAGTCATCTACTGTATAGTAGATGACGTCTGAAGTCATCTACTGTAGAGTAGAAGACGTCTGAAGTCATCTGCTGAGAGTAGATGACGTCTGAAGTCACCTACTGTAGAGTAGATGATGTCTGAAGTCATTTACTGTAGATTAGATGATGTCTGAAGTCATCTACTGTAGAGTAGATGATGTCTGAATTCATCTACTGTAGAGTAGATGATGTCTGAATTCATCTACTGTAGAGTAGATGACGTCTGAAGTAATCTACTGTAGAGTAGATGACGTCTGAAGTCATCTACTGTAGGGTAGATGACGTCTGAAGTCATCTACTGTAGGGTAGATGACGTCTGAAGTCATCTACTGTAGATCAGATGACGCCTGAAATCATCTACCGTAGAGTAGATGACGTCTGATGTCATCTACTGTAGAGTAGATGACGTCTGATGTCATCTACTGTAGATCAGGTTCGAAGGTGCGGTCATATCTTTCCACTCATTTGGGTATCCTCCCCCAAATTTAAAAGGATGTTCACTTAAATGGTTTGTACTATAAATTTAGAAGGTAGTAACGATTTGTCGAATCACTGCTTAGCGAAATATTTCTCCAGTCATATGTATATCGGGTTCGTATATGGATTATATCTGTCTACTTCTAAAGTGGGCTATAAGAACACCTCTCCGATCGTTTTGAAACTTCTTTGCTGTAGGTTGTCCTCGCGGCCTCTATTGCGATACAATTTCAGGGTCAAATCCATACTATAATTTTCGTAAAGGCTGCCTCCCAAACGTAGCAGAAGTTCCAATATGGACTATGTCAATACATTCCTTTATGATTCTCCTTCGCAAATTTTCTTGAATCGTGTTGAAGTGTTAGAAGCAGATAATTGTTGTGAACTTGACTACAATATTTTTAGCTAGGCGAAGTCAATAATTGCTGTAAAACGGGTCCCGAAAAATGTATAATAATGGTTCAATTTAAAGGGGAAAAATCGATGTTGGATTTTTTTAGGCGGCACCCCACTAAAGTATTTAGTTTTGTTAGATTTTAAGATTGCCAAAGCTTGAGCACAATCGGAATATGTTAACACGTGCCATTGTGACCTCGGAATTTTCATAGTAATTTTTTTGGGTAGGCGAGTTTTCGCGAAATCGCTCTACAGACTACATTTATTGTCCAAGCGATGAAACATTTTTACCAGTTTTTTGGCGCGGCTAAAACATTAATTCTACAAAAAATTGTGAAAATCGACTCGGATTTTAATATTAGCTATATATAGGGCCCATGCAAACTTTCAGGTACCAGTGGTACGTGTTAACATATTCCGATTGTGCTTAAACTTTGGCAAACTTAAAATCTAACAAAATTAAACACTTTAGGGGGTTGCCGCCTAAAAAAATCGGCATTAATTTTTTAAAACCACCTAATGTATACATGGCCACTATTTCATACGACTCTAATACTTTTATATATTGGCCATACTACTCTCGATATTTGCTCGAGTATTTCAACAACCTTGCCCAAGTCGTATTCTTTAAGAAGTATTATGGTTTCTTTCTTTTTATTTTGTCACCTAAATTTAAAATCAGGGATCTGTTCACGGGTATATTTAGGTCCACAATTCTTAGTACTGGTTTCTGGTACAGTCATGTTTTATACCCTACACCACTATGTGGTAAGGGGTATTATGTGTTAGTGCATTTGTATGTAACATACAAAAGGAAGCGAGATAGACCCATAGTTCCTTCTAGGGATATACATAGAATCACTTTCTGAGTCGATTTATGCATGTCCGTCCGTCCGTTCGCAACGTACAGGTCGCATTTGTTGTCCGATTTTGCTGAAAATTGGGGAATATCGTTTTTTTAGCCGTCGGAAGAACGCTATTTATTTTGGTGAGAATCGGTTCAGATTTGGATATAGCTCCCATATATATTTTCGGCCGATTTCACGTATTTTCTGCACCAAACACGCTATATATTTCCGATTTCAATGAAATTTGGAATGTGTGACTGAATTCAGTCTAGAAATAAATGTGCCAAATTATATCGAAATCGGTTGAGATTTGGATATAGCACCCATATATATTTTCGGCCGATTTCGTGTATTTTCTGCTCCAAACACGATATATAAGTCCGATTTCAATGGTATTTGGAATGTGTGACTGAATTCGGTCTGGAAATAAATGCCAAATTATATCAAAATCGGTTAAGATCTGGATATAGCTCCGATTTATATTTTACATATTCACCGTGGTGTAGGGTATCATATAGTCGGCCCCGCCCGACTTTGATCCTTTCCTTACTGGCTTTTGTTTGCTTTTATAACAAATTAGGTTAAATACCCTCCTAAGGAATTTTCTCTCCTCCCATTTAAAGGTGTTACTTATTCAAATTAATTGAGACCTTCAATAAAATAGCAATAATGGGCCGCTAATCAAAGCAAATAAATTTCACCTAATTAGTTTTAATTACCCTGCACTTTGGCTATGTGTGTGTGTGTCAATCAATATTTAATTACCAACTACCACTAAAATATTTCACTCAATAACTATGCCGGCATGTTCGATTGCATTTCATTAAATTACGCTCCCACAAAAGACGAATTCCTTGAACGGGCATTATGGTGCGGTAGTTATAAACGTTTGTTTAGCCGCTTATTACAGCTCATTAATTTGCTGTTGGCCATCCTCCATATATACCACGAAGTCATCTATATATTATACCAAACGACATGGTATGTATAGACATAAAGATATGGTTAATGGAAAAGTGCCTTAATTAGCTGTGTTCGTTGTATGTATAAAGGGATTATATTAGATGTTTTTGTTGTATGTATGTATGTATTACTTAAGGTAATTAACAAAATGAGAAGAATGAATAAATAATTGAAAGTATGGGAGTCCCTGAGTCAATGTTGTTGGTTGGAAAATGTCTACGTGGAATGAAATACTGGTGCAGGTGCGGAGTTCGTGAAAATATTTTAAAACATCCACGAGCCTTTGTAGGCTTCGTGAAAATATTAAAAAAAAAATCCGCGAGCCTTTGTAGGCTTCGTGAAAATATTTTAAAAAATCCACGAGCCTTTGTAGGCTTCGTGAAAATATTTTAAAAAAATCCACGAGCCTTTGTAGGCTTCGTGAAAATATTTAAAAAATCCACGAGCCTTTGTAGGCTTCGTGAAAATATTTTAAAAAATCCAAGAGCCTTTCATAGGCTTCTTCAAAATATTTAAAAAATCCACGAGCCTTTGTAGCCTTCGTAAAAATATTTTAAAAAATCCACGAGCCTTTGTAGGTTTCATGAAAATATTAAAAAAAAAATCAACGAGAATTTATAGGCTTCGTGGAGATATTTAAAAAAATCCAGGAGCCTTTGTAGGCTCCGTGAAACTATTTTAAAAAATCCACGAGCCTTTAGAGGCTTTGTGAAAATATTTTAAAAAATGCAATAACCTTTGTAGGCTTCGCGAAAATATTAAAAAAAATCCAGGAGCCATTGTAGGCTTCGTGAAAATATTTAAAAAAATCCACTAGCCTTTGTAGGCTTCGTGAAGATATTTAAAAAAATCTACGAGCCATTGTAGGCTTCGTGGAAATATTTAAAAAAAATCCACGAGCCTTTATAGGTATCTTGGAGATATTTTAAAAAATCTACGAGCCATTGTAGGCATCGTGAAAAAATTAAAAAAAAAATTAGGAGCCTTTGTAGACTTCCTGAAAACATTTAAAAAATCCACGAGCCTTTGTAGGCTTCATGAAAATATTTAAAAAAATCCACCAGCCTTTGTAGGCTTCATGAAAATATTTTAAAAAATCCACGAGCCTTTATAGACCTCCTGAAAATATTTAAAAAAAATCCACGAGCCTTTGTAGGCTTCCTGAAAATATTTTAAAAATCCACGAGCCTTTGTAGGCTTCCTGAAAATATTTTAAAAAATCCACGAGCGTTTTTAGGCTTCGTGAAAATATTTTGTAGACTTCCTGAACATTTTTTAGAAAATCCACGAGCCTTTGTAGGCTTCCTGAACATTTTTTAGAAAATCCACGAGCCTTTGTAGGCTTCCTGAACATTTTTTAGAAAATCCACGAGCCTTTGTAGGCTTCCTGAAAATATTTTAAAAAATCCACGAGCCTTTGTAGGCTTCCTGAAAATATTTTAAAAAATCCACGAGCCTTTGTAGGCTTCCTGAAAATATTTTAAAAAATCCACGAGCCTTTGTAGGCTTCCTGAAAATATTTTAAAAAATCCACGAGCCTTTGTAGGCTTCCTGAAAATATTTTAAAAAATCCACGAGCCTTTGTAGGCTTCCTGAAAATATTTTAAAAAATCCACGAGCCTTTGTAGGCTTCCTGAAAATATTTTAAAAAATCCACGAGCCTTTGTAGGCTTCCTGAAAATATTTTAAAAAATCCACTTACCTCTCCAGGGCCAAATAGAATGTTTAGCCTCTGAGCACAACTATGTTCTGCCAACATGGTCAATATTTCATTTAAATATTCAATTTAATTACCATTTATTGTTGGAAACGAATACAATAACCTGTTTTGTTGTATTTTTTTTTTGTCTTCATTAATGACATTGTCTATTTTCTATGGCTTTTCAAGTTTGTACCAGAGACCACCATAATGAGAGGACAACAAAAACAGCAACTCGATTACGATATTCGACAAAACATTGAATGAAATGGCAATTTAAATAGGTTTTAATGAGGTAAAAACACTTTGCAGCTGTCATTGAAATGAAATTGTGATTTGCAGAACAAAAGGTAACGGTGTTCGGTGTTGTGATTTTGTTATCGTTGTTGTTCTTCTTGTTGTTGACCTTTTTTGTTGTGAAAAATGAGCAAGGTTGGTATAAAAAATGGCATGACTAGCCAGACAATAGAAAGATAAGCACTTAACTGGAATTAAGAGGAGATTATGACATGGGTTTCATTTGTTACAAATGGAGTGAAAAGGGAGTTTAATTAGAATAAAAGGATACAACAAAAAACATGGAAACAAGAATGGTGAAAAGGTTTGGAAAAAGGAGTCAAATAATAGTCACTCAATTTAAATGAAACACGTTGTTGTTTTAGGTACCAGGACGGCCAAGGAACCAATGCCCCTTTTATAATTAACAAATTCATATTTCCTTCTATTAAAATTGAGAACTTTTTATTAAAAATTGTTTAAAGAAAATCATGGCAAAGCAATAAAAAATCAAATTTTTATTGGTATCGAATTCAACTTGCTAAAAGAAATCAAATAACCCTTCCTTTGTGTGCTTTCGTTCGTTCCGCCAATTTGTTGTTAATGGTAACTGAATTGAACTTTTTTGATTATTACTTTTTTACTTTGAGGGGACTATCTCGCTTTGCTGTTAATGGCGCTAACTGTTTTTCAATTTTTTATAGAAAAAGTTTTGAAAAAACTCATAACATTTCGATTATTGCTTGTTACCTTTACTCACAAAATGAAATGGTAATTAGTTGGCTCAAATGAGGATAGTTAAATAAAATAAATTGAAATTGCTGAAACTTGTAGTACCACAAAAAAAAAACGAAGGTAGTTCTTAGAATGGGCAATAAAATTGTCGAAACTTGTTAATGGAAAAATATGTAGTGCCACAAAAATGAAGACAGTTCTTATGAATGACCAATAAGCATAATCTAAGAATTTTTGGGGTCCTATAAATCTTAAAGTACCGAAGTTACATAGTGCCAATCTCATAGCGAAATATAAGCTAACTTTCAACGTAATCTGTACTCATTTGCTATGTAGTAGGTGTCACATACTCTATAGTAGATGATTTCAAGGGTAATCTTCTCTACAAATCAAAAAAAAAAAAAATAAAAAAACAAAATCCCGCAGTTAATCCCTTTGGATTTGATTACCACGATGCATTATTTGTGCCAAAATCCATACTGCTAGCGGATCGAGTCACAAATGCACGAACGGCCTTGAGATTTTCTATAAGCAACAGAAGACCTCAGGAGGTTTCGGACAGATACAACGAAGCATCTGTTAAGGTCTTCTTAAGACAACAGAAGAGATCTTGATGTCTTCTAGAGACAAAAGAACACATATTAAGGTCTTCTATAGACAACAGAAGATCTCTTGAACTACTTTATAGATAAGAGAAGCCATTTTGAAGTAATCTATAGACAACAGCAGACAACTTGAGGTATTCTATAGATAACGGAAGAATTCTTCAGGTAGTTCTTTAGGCAAAACAAGGCCTCTTGAGGTATTCTATAGATGACGGAAAACCTCTTGAGGTAATTTCTAGACAAGAGGAATCCTGCCACGGTTCTCTAGACAACAATATACCTCGCAGGGTATTCTATAGATAACAGAAGACTTCCTGATATCTTCTACTGACGACAACAGACTTCTTGAGGGCATCTATAGGCTACAGAAGGGCTCCTGAGCTCTCCTAAATACAACGAAAGACCTTTTTAGATATTCTTTAGATAACAGAAGACCTCTTAAAAACTTCTATAGACGACAAAAACCCCTCCTAATGTTTGCTGTAGACGACAGAAGACCTCTAGAGGTCATCAGTAGACGACAGAACCCCTTTTAAGATCTCCTTAGCTGACACAATCGCTCTTAAGTTCTTCTATAGATGACCTCATGAAGTCTTATTCTGTTGTATTTAGAAGACTTCAAGAGGTCATCTGTTGTCGTTTCAAGGCCTCAAGAGGTCTGCCGTTGTCGATAGAAAACCTTTTGAGGTCACCAATAGACGACAGAACCCCTTTTAAGATCTCCTTAGATGACATAATCGCTCTTAAGTTTTTCTATAGACGACCTCATGATGCCTTGTGCATGAAGTCTAGTGCTGTTCTAATGGCAACGGAAGACCTCTTGAGGCCTTCAAACGACAACAGAAGATCTCTTGAAGTCTTCTAAATACAACAGAATACCCCTTGAGGTATTTTACAAAAGACAAAAGACCTTCCGGTGTTTTCTGTAAAAAACTGAAAACTGAAAACAAACGACCTCTTTAGGTCTTCTAAAGGCGAATGAAACCCCTTTGTAGACGACAAAAGGCTTTGACAGAAGACCTCTTGAGGATTTCTATAGGCTACAGAATACTTCTTTATCTGTCCTGAAAACGAATAAAGACATTTTGAGGTATTCTATAGATAACAGAAGACTTCTTAAGGCCTTCTGTCGGAGACAGAAACTCTCCGAATATCTTTTGTAGACGACAGAAGACCTCTTGACGTCATCTATAGACAACAGACCTCAACTGAAGGCCCTCTATAAACGACAGAACCCCTCCTAATATATTTTGTATACGACACCAACACCACAGTTGCGGAATGCTATGCACACCCGCCTTGCATGCTAAAGGTAGGGGGTTCGATTCCCTGGCCAGGCAACATCAAAAAATTTCAACGGTGGCAAAATACCCCTAAGCAATGTTGGCGACATTTCCTGAGTATTTCAGCCATGTAAAACTTCTCTACAAGTGGTGTCTTAGAACACGCCGTTCGTTGAGCTAATATGAATCGGGGTGCACTCATTGATATGAGAGAAGTCTCCCTTGTCTCGTATTATATGTTTGTGGAACAATTATTATTATGCGACAGAACCCCTCTTGTGGGCTTCCATAGAACAACAGAAGACCACGAATGCTCTTCTAATGGCAACACAAGATATCTTGATAGAAGATCCGTTAAGTATTTCAAGAGGCTGTAGAAGTCCTCCTGATGTCTTCTTTAGACAAAAGAAGACCTCTTAGGACCTCCTATCGGCAACGGAAGACCTCTTGATGCCTTCAGTAGACAACAAAAGATCTCTTGAAGTCTTCTAAAGATAACAGAAAACCCCTCGAGGTCTTCTATAGGAGACAAAAGACCTTTCGAGGATTTCTGTAGACTACAGAAAACCTCTTGAGGTCTTCCATAGGCCGAAGAAACCCTTTTGTAGACAATAGAAGAATATCTGAGCTCTTCTATAGACGAGATCTTTTAAAATGTCTGTAGGCTACAGAATACATCTTGAGCTGTCCTAAAATCGATATAAGACTTTTGAGGTATTTTCTAGATAACAGAAGACCTCTAAAGGTCTTATATAGACAAGAGAACATCTTCTTAAGTTTTCTGTAGACGACAGAAGACCTCTTGAGCTCATAAGACTACTAGTGCTCAGCTAATGACAACAGAAGACATCCTGAAGTCTTCCACTTCCTGAGGAGATCCACTGAAAATTACTATAGACTACATAAGTCTTCTTGATGTCTTCTTTAGACAAGATAAGACCTGTTGAGGTCTTCTATCGACAACAAAAGGCCTCTTTGGGCCTTCAATCGGCAACAGAAGACCTATTGAAGTCTGCTAAAGACAACAGAATACCCCTTGATGTCTTCTATAAGAGACAGAATACCTTCTGGTGATTTCTGTAAACTACAGAAGTCCACTAGTGTTCTTCTAATGACAGCAGAAGACCTCTTGGGGTCTACTATAAGCGAAAGAAACCCCTTTATAGACGACAGAAGGACTTGTGAAGTCTTCTAAAAGCGATAGAAGGCCCAACGAATGGACTACAGAACCCCGTTTAAGGTCTTCTATAGAGGACATTAGACCTCTGGAGGTCTTCATAGACAACAGAGAACCACTAGTGGTCTTCTAATGACAACGGAAGAACTCTTGAAGACTAAAACCGACTACAAGCGACCTTTTGAGGTCTTCTAAAGTCAACATAATACCCCTTGAGGTCTTCTATAGAAGAAAAAAGACTTTCCGAGGATTTCTGTAGACTACATAAGAAAACATATGACCTCTTGAAGTCTTCTATAGGCGATAGAAGACCCATTGAGGATTTATATAGCCTACAGAAGTCCTCCTAATGTCATCTTTAGACAAGGTCCCCTCTCGACAACGGAAGACTTCTTGAGGCCTTTAGTCAACAACAGAAGACCTCTTGAAGTCTTCTAAACACACAGAATACCCCTCGAGGTCTTCTATAGGAGACAGAATACCTTCTGGTGATTTCTGTAAACTACAGAAGTCTACTAGTGTTCTTCTAATGACTACAGAATGCCTCTTGGGGTCTACTATAAGCGAAAGAAACCCCTTTATAGGCAACAGAAGGCCTTGTGAGATCTTCTATAGGCGACAGGAGACCCTTTAAAAATTTAAATAGACTACAGAAGACCTCTTAAGGTTTTCAATAGAGGACATTAGATCTCTTGAGGTCTTCCATAGAAAACAGAAGACCACTAGTGCTCTTCTAATGACAACTGAAGAGCTCTTGAGGCCTTCAATCGACTACATGCTATCTCTTGAGGTCTTTAAAAGACAACAATCTTGAGTTCTTCTATAGAAGACAAAAGACCTTCCGAGGATTTCTGTAGACTACAGAAGACCACTAATGTTCTTCTAATGAAAACATAAGATCTCTTGAGGTCTTCTATAGGCGATAGAAGACCCATTGAGGATTTATATAGGCTACAGAAGTCCTGCTGATGTCTTCTTTAGACAAGAGAAGACCATTGGAGGTCTCCTCTCGACAACGGAAGACTTCTTGAGGCCTTCAACCGACAACAGAAGACCTCTTGAAGTCTTCTAAAGCCAAAAGAATGCCCCTTGAGGTATTCTATATAAGACATAAGATCTTCCGAGGATCTTTCGAGGACTACAGAAGACAAATAGTGTTATTTTAATGACAACAGAATACCTCTTGAGTTCTTCTGTAGGTGACAGAAACCTCTTTGTAGATTTCTATAGGCTACATCTGCATTAAGCTTTCCTAAAACGACAAAAGACTATTTGAGGTATTCTATGGCAGAAGTTAACAGAAGCCCTCTTAAGGTCTTCTAATGACGACAACACCTTTCCTAAGGTCTTCTGTTAACGACAGAACCCCTCTTAAGGACTTCGATAGATGACAGAAGACTACTTGAAATCTTTTGTAGAAAACAGAAGACCACTAGTATTCTTCTAATGACAACAAAAGACATATTGAGGTCTTTTTAGGCGACAGAAGACCCTTTGAGGATTTCTATAGGCTAGAGAAGACATTTTGGGGTCTTCCATACAAAACAGAACGAATCTTGAGGACTTTTACAGAAAACAAAAGAATTCTTGAGATCTTTAGACACCACAGAAGACACCTTGAGGTCTTCCATAGGCGACACAAGACCCTTTGAGGTTCTCCAAACAAAACAGAATAAATCTTGAGGTCTTCTATTAGTTTAAGTTCGAAGATGGGCCATATCGGTCCTCTCCTTCCGGTACCTCCCCAACAAAAGTTCGAAAATGTTCGGAAAATTTGTGTGCACGATAACTCTTGAAGGGAGTAACCGATTTAGTCTAGGCTTTGCACACCCTGAAATTTCTAGCAGACTTAGATAAGGTTTTAGTATGGACTCAATCGGTCCACTCCGTCGGTACCTCCCACACAAAATTTCGGAAAAGTTCAGTTTAGGGCCAACTCTCGAGTCGCTTTGATTTTTATTGTAACAACTTTTAAACACTGCCCCCATAAGGCGGTACAAGTTTCATTAGCGGCAAGTCCATACTTCCTGAGAAAATAGGTAAGCCATATCGGTCCACTCCTTCAGGAACCTCCCCTACAAAAGTTCAAAATTGTGAGGATTTTTCCTATGGTAACTCTTGAAGGGAGTGGCCGAATTGGTCCATACTTTACACATCCTAATATATCTGCCAGATATAGATCAGGTTCAAACATGCACTATATTTGTCCACTCCATCCGGTACCTCCCACACAAAATTTCGGACAAGTTCACTTTAAGACCTGATATCGAATCACTTTGATTTTTGTGGAAGCAGCTTGATTTCGCTACCTCAATTACGATGGTAAAAGTTTTTTTTCAGGGGCAAGTCCATACTTCTTGAGCAAACAGCCCGAAGGGTGTAAAAACCCCTATGGCACCATATGTAGTGGCTGGAGATCCACTTCCATAATGGTCAATGTCGATCCATTCCTTTTAATATCTTCTCCGCAAAACTTTTGAACGCACGAAATTTTTAAAACCCCCTAAATACATACGTTTTTTGGGGAAAAATTGTTTCAATATACACAGGCTGAGGGTATATCTCTGTCGGCAAAGCCGACTGATACTTTTTTACTTGTTTGTTAGCACGTCCATACGTCGAAAATGGCTACACAATTCTGAAAATCGCCTAATACATAGCTTTGTGTTAAAGGATTTTGGTTGTGTAGCCGCTTTTCGATCTGCTCATAGATGAAAATTTCAGTTCACACAGGCTCAGGGTATATTCCTGCCCGCAAAGTCGACTGATACTTGTTGAGATTTTGACGAAGAAGAATATGTTTCCGATCAGTTTTTTGTTTCCGGCCACCGCTCAGGCTACGTCGGTGTCCTTAGCTGTTCATAAAACAAAAAGACCTCTTGAGGTCTTCGATAGACGACAGAAAATTTTTACATGTATATTTTTACATCTATAGGAGTATAGAGGACAGAAGATCCTTTCAAGGTTTCTATAGGCTACAGAAGACCTCTTGAGATTTTCCATACACAACAGAACACATTTTAAGGTCTTCTATAGACGACAGAAGACATTTTGAAGTTTTCTAAGGACATCGTTATAGACACCGTGTGCCTAACCTATCTTTAAATAAAAAGTGCTTACACCTGAACATTTTTTGCAGATTCTGAAACTGCAAAGTAAATAGATGAGAAAAAGCAAAAAAAAAATCGTCGAAGAGATTTTTAAATAAATCGCGGTGAAAAGTCACATTTTTAGGGGTTTTAAGGTTTTCATGATTTTGACTGGAAATGGCAAGCCCTATAGAAATGATGCTAAAGAAAATGTTGTAGAAAACTTTTACTGCTGCAACATTTTCTGTATTCCAATTTCGATAGGGGTTGCGTTTTTCAAGCATAATCCTGAAAATCTAAAACACCCTAAACCCTTTGACCGCTATTTATTTACTTATGTTGGCTTATGTTGAAGTACAGGTAGTATAGAGTATGCCGCAAAAAAATTCAACTCGATCGGAGCAAAATTGCCTGAGATATGAGCATTGGAAGGACAGGAACAATTTATTGTGATTTGTATGTAGCGTGGAAACTTTAAAGGCCTGTTTCTCGAAATGGCATGTTTGAAGTCGGTGCCAACGTTAGCTCGAAAACGAATCGACCGATCTTCATATGGTTAGGTGAGCTTATTATATACATAGAAAACTTGTTTTTAATTTTTAAGCGAGGCAGATTTGTTTAAAATATTTTTTGCACCATTTTTGGACAAAAGGCGGTAAATTTTTTTTCGTTAAAATTAAAATTTTGACTTTGACAGCTCACTTTTTTTAAAATCGTTTTTTTAAATCCTGTTTCGCTTAAAGATAAGATTATTAGGTTCTTAAAAAGCTCACTAAAATATACCAAGATTTCGAGCTATCGTTGGCACCGCAAAACGCTTTTACAGAAAAAGGGTTTCGCAGATAGCCATTTACCACAAGACTTTGCAATATTTTCAACAACAAAAATTCCAAAAGTAGTATAAGATTTGCTCTTTCAGATAATACAAAGAACGAGTTAAAACTATTGGTAGTTTCTTGAAAAAAATTTATGTAAAATGAGTTTTTTTGGTCTGCACAACTAGGGATAACCCATTAAAGTTAGTTCAGGTGCGCCGTGTAGGAAACAGATGTCCTCTTGAAGTCTATTATAGTCAGGAAGACCTTTTGAAGTAATTTTTAGAAAATTTGAGACCACTTGATTATTTTAGGTCTTCTATAGACAATATACGACTTTGTGTATTCTTATAGACCTCTGGATGTCCTTAGAAAACTTGTCCTATAGGCAACAGAAGACATCTTGAGTTGATTTTTAGGAAACCTTCTACAAAAACTCAAGAATTTTTAAAATTATTTTCCCACAGGCTGCTACTAAGTTTCGAGGATTTTTATACCCTCAGCATTTATGCTAACGAGGGTATATACACTTTCATACGGGCAAAATGTGCCTCATCGAAATAATGGTTTTAGACCCCCAAGTATGTTTGGACGAAATGTGTTTCAGACAATTTGGAGTTGATTTAGCCATGTCTGTCCGTCCGTCTGTCTGTCCGTCTGTCTGTCCGTCTGTCTGGCTGGTGCGCACGATAACTCTCGAACGGAGCAACCGATTCGGTCCAAAATATGGTAATATTTTGCCTAAACTTAGTTTAAGTTCGAAGATGGGTTATATCGGTCCACTCCTTCTGGTACCTTCCCCACAAAAGTTCGAAAATGTTCGGATAATTTGTGTACACGATAACTCTTGAAGGGAGTTACCGATTTGGACCACACTTTGTACATCGTGAAAGTTCTACCAGACTAAGATGAAGTTTAAATATGGACTCAATCGGTCCACTCCTTCGCGTACCTCCCACACAAAATTTCGGAAAAGTTCAGTTTAGGACCTGCGCTCGAATCGGTTTGATTTTTGTTGTAGCAACTTGTATTCGCTGTCCCCCATACGACGGTACAAGTTTCATATGGGTGTGACGACGTATTTTCTACTTTGAAGCTGGGGTAGGTTCAGCGGGGCCAGGGTCGTCACAAAAATTTATTTTGATTTAGAGACATTAGAGAGAGAAACACATCAGTTGATTTCCTTTTTTCATAATACGTTATAAACACACTTTATTAACTATTTTTATCCCAATAACACTACACATATTTAACACTGCATCGTTGTTCTGAACCTAAATATACTGGTACATAGATGGCCGGGCAAGTTTATACGAAGAAATTTTGGCACGAGATGATATGCTGGATGAGTCAGGTTTGATGTGGCTTGGACTCGAGACAGCGGGACAAGGCGGTAGGCACAGGCTTTAGCGCAGCAGCGGCGCGATGAATATGACGTTGACTCGTTGAATGACGTCTGTGTAATTGGCATATGGCTTGGCACAGCCGTGGCCCGAGAAATGCTGGAGGCACGACGATTTGCAGCGACGTAAGCACAGCAACGGCGTCCGGATGTAGCAGTGGCGGTCGGGTACGCGCTGAGATATTGTCGAAATGTCGAGGTTCGTTTTTACAACCCCACTCGACGAGACAAACACTAATTCTTCTGCGCGTCGAGGTTCGTTTGCACCCCACTCGACGAGACAGACACTATTTCTACGGTGCGTCGAGGTTCGTTTTACAAGCCCACTCGACGAGACAGACACTATTTCTATAATGCGTCGAGGTTCGTTTTACAACCCCACTCGACGGGACAACACTAATTCTTCTGTGCGTCGAGGTTCGTTTGCACCCCATTCGACGAGACAGACACTATTTCTACAATGCGTCGAGGTTCGTTTTACAACCCCACTCGACGGGACAAACACTAATTCTTCTACGTGTCGAGGTTCGTTTTCACACCACTCGACTACGTCGAAACTACATCTACTCTATTTTCCACAGAGCCAAGGTTTTGTTTTGCAACACCACTTGACTACGCAGAAACTACCATCTACTCTACTCCCACAAAAGCCAAGGTTTTGTTTTCACACCACTTGACTCAACAACCGCCAACAGACGACTGCCCCGATTGTCTCTGAAGCACCTCCTTTTATACCTGCTGATGATGCCAGCTGACTGCTTGTTGACAGATTGTTTATGTTCGTCCGCATTGCCGCTAGGAGGTTAATGCTCTTCGTCACCGCTAGAGGGCATTTCGCCCGTTAAATTTGAATTTAACATTTGAAATAATTACAGTTTAATATAGCATCACTATTTAATGTAATCAAAAACGAGTACCCACGACTTTTGAGCGTTACAAGGGGCAAGTCCATACTTCCTGAGAAAATAGCCTGAAAGATGCAAAAAACCCCTATGACACCGCATGTAGTGGTTGGAGCGCAAGATAAATCTCGAACGGATCTGCCAATTCGGTCCAAAATTTGGCCTTCGTAAGTTTAAGTTCGAAGATAAACCATGTCGGTCCACTCCTTCAGGTGCCTCCCTCACAAAAATTAAAAAATCTTCGGAACTATATGCGCACTATAACTCTTGAAGGGAGTGACTGATGTAATCCATTCTCTGCACATCCTAATATATCTACTAGATATAGATTAGATTCGAATATGGACTATTTTTGTGCACTCCTTTGGGTACCTCCCACACAAAATTTCGGATAAGTTCACTTTAAGACCTGCTCTCGAATCACTTTGATTTTTTTTTAAGTTTTTGCCTTTTTAGGGGCGAAGGCCATTATTTGTGAGATTTAATTAATTTAATTAATCGAGCTTTTTATGACCTAAGGAGATTACATTGAAAAATTGATATCTAGCGAAGTCCTACACACACACATCAACCACTATGCGACGATCGTTTCGTTAGCTGGTTAGGCTAACATCATCAGGCATATTAGATGTTGTTGTTGTTAGACAATTTTCGAAATTTGGAGCTCCTATTTATACATCCAAGATTGCAATTTTGCATTTGTGAAGTTCAAATTGAAGCTTTTTATTTCCAAAGACGACTCATTTGCCCCCCTTCTATTCCAGAAATCAATTTTTTCAATGTTGCATTCATATTGCATTGATTTTTGTTGAAGCGATTTGCATTCGCTACCTCCATTACGACGGTAAAAGTTTTTTCAGGAGCAGGTCCATATTTCTTGGGAAAAGGTGTAAAAAGCCCTATATAACCATATGTGGCTCTCGAACTGTTCTACCGATTTGGTGCAACATTTGGTCTTCGTCATATTTTATCTAAACTTATTTTCATGGGGCAATACCGGTCCCCAACTTCCGGTACTTCTCCCCAATATTTAAAAAATGTCATTAAAATGTTAGGACGTATCACTTGAATGGTGCATCCAATTTGGTCCAAACTTTGGATCTCCTAATATTTTGTCAAAATTTAGTTTGACTTCTAAAATGGCCCATATCGGTCCTCCCTAAGGGTACCTCCCCCACAAAAGTTCAACATTTGTGTTAATTCCTAATCCAAATTTATGTCGGCAAATTCAAATGTTGAAAAAGGGCCACAAAATTCTGAAGAGACGCTAAATACATTCTATCTGTCCGTAGATGAAAGTTTCCATTCACATTGGCTGAGGGTATACCTCTGTCGGCTAAGCCGACTGACACTTTTTTACTTGTTAAGAATACTTTTCACTGAGCCATCTAGGAACTTTCGTGAATTTTTAAAAATATTTTCACGGAGGCTCGTACAAAGGTTAGAACATTTTCAGGAATATTTTCAACAAGGCTGTTACGAAGGTTTGTGGATTTTAAGAGTATTTTCCTACAGGCTGCTACTAAGTTTTGTTGATTTTTAAGAATACTTTTACCAAGCTCCTACGAATTTTCGTGGATTTTGTTAAATTTTCACCAATGGTCCTACAAATGCTTGTGAATTTTTAAGTATATTTTCGTAGAGGTTCCAACAAAGTCTCGGGGATTTTTAGGAATATTTTTAGGAAGGAAGAAAGCTAGACGGTTTTTAAAAACATTTCCCTGAAGAAGACATATTGAGTTGATTTTAGACATTTTAGACTTAAGGCTTTATAATTTTACCGCCCTGTTGTCAATATTTCGCTTTTTAAGTCTATATACTGCTACTCTATAATTAGTGTTCAATATACCGTTTCCATTGTTTTATTTCACTAAAGATTTATGGAAAATTCCCGTATTGTCCTATCTGTAATTTTCATGGAATATGCGGGTATGTATGTAGTAGTTATTGCAAACCACTATCGATTGAATTTGTGGTATGTTTTCCAAGGAAGTTTTTGTTTCAGTGTCCTTGATTTTTACACAACCTCTTTTAGAGCCAAAATAATCTCAATATTTTCAACAGAATTCCGTTGAAATTTACCATCAATTTTCATTAATAAATTCCTATTTTCAGACTGACATAAATTTACAACGAAATGCACTTTTCCAACTGATTTATTCCCATTAAAGGTCATAATAAAAATAAAGTGAAAACACGTGCCTATATCAATCCATCCATCAGCTTTTAAATGGATAAAAGATTTTGTAGAGTTATAAGAGAGTTTTTTGTTGGTAAACTTATTCACTACGAAAGCTGTCATAATCACTTGAATTTAATTTTTTTTTTGAAATGGTTCCCAGGAAAACAGACTTCATTTAAGTCCCGGAAGTGTTATTATCTGTGTATTAGTTGAGCGAATGTTATATGGTTCCTGTTTGTTACAAAAAAAAAAAAAAAAAAAATCTGAAAACTTTTTGGCCACTAGCCATGACCCTGAAAAAAGAAAACAGCAACCACGAATATTCAATGCTGATACATTTTTTGTTCTTTTTTTCTGATAACAAAAAACCCATTTAAACCATATGGAAATTTTGGATGTCGATGATATTCGGCTACATGTTCATCAGTCGCTGTCGATGTTGATGATGATAATAATATTGGTTGTGTTGTTTTTGTTGTTGATGATGTTGTTAGAGAGCTAAAGCATTAATACCAAACAAATGCAACAACTCTTTAAGTGGCTTTTGTTGTAACAAAGCAAAACAATTTGATTAAAGCTGAAAAAACTAATTCGTTGATACATCCTGATAGCAACCATATGTTTGGCTTGTTTCGGCTGGTATTTTCCAATAATGGTATTGCAAACATTACACTTGTCACCAATAACAACAACACAAACACTTGCCAATATGCCTGATTCTGCTTCAATTAGTTGTTGTTGTTGCTTTTTTGTCCACTGAGCCCCTGCCAGTATCATCTGCCCATATTAAGTAATGAACTAAAATTAAAGTGAATTGCTTATTTCTTTCTGTTTGTTCAATTCGCTCTAGTGATCCATGAATGGCGATAACAGCCAATATGCTGATGTCCGCATGTTTCCAAATAAGGCCTTTCACAGAAAAAGAGAACATTGTTGTCGGTAAGGGGGAAAACAGTATAATGGAATGCTATATGTTCACGCCGTGATATGAACAATAATAACAAAGACAACCAATCAAACGCCTTTGATAGCAAATTTACCCAAAGTGACAAAAACATTTCCCAAAAAAATAATGGAAGCCATATTTGTGCCGTAAAAAACGAAGAGGAGGCAAAAAAATACATTTTAGGCATATTGAATGAATGAATTTATTTATGAATAAAACAAATAAAAACAAATAATATTGGGAGAGAAAAGTTTCTATAAAGGCTTGTCGACACCTAAGAACATTATCACAGAGGTAAACTATCAAAGCTCTTGGACTTTTTTGTACAGGCTTTTACACCGGCTCCTAGCTTTTTAAGAATATTTTCCCACAGGCTTAGTAGCAGCTTCGTAGATTTTTAAGAATATTTTTCACTGAGCCTCCTATAAAGGTTCCTTTATTTTAAGGAATATTTTCATGGAGGTTCCCAGGAAGAAATGTGAATTTTTAGGAATATTTTTCACTAAGCCTCCTATAAAGGTCCCTTGATTTTAAGGAATATTTTCATGGAGGCCCCCAAGAAGACCTGTGAATTTTTAAAAATATTTTTCACAAAGGCTCCCACAATGCATCGGGGATTTTTAAGAATATTTTTAGAAAAGCATCTAAAAGGCTCAAGAATTTTTAAAAATATTTCCATGGTGAACCTAGCAAAGTTTGTGGATTTTCAGAGGCTCCTATTTAGTTTTTGGATTTTCAAGAATATTTTCCAACAGGCTGCTGCGAAGTTTCGTGGATTTTTAGCAATACATTTCACTGGGCAACCCTCGAAGATTCGTGAATTTTAAAAAAAAAAATTTCACAGGCTGCTACTAAGTCTCGTGGATTTTTAATAATATTTTCACAGAGGCTCATACAAACTATGGGGATTTTTAAAAACATTTTTGCAAAAAGCTTCAGTTAAGGCTCGAAAATTTTTAAGAATAGTTTCCTGATGCACCTGTGAATGCTTGTGGATTTTCAGGAAAATATTCACACAGGCTCCTACTTAAGTTGTGGATTTTCAAGAATATTTTCCCACAAACCGTTACGAAGTTTTGTGGATTATTAAAAATATTTTACAGAGTTCCTAGGAAGATTTTTTTTAAAATATTTTCATTCAATGCCCCTACGAAAGCTTGTAGATGTTTAAGAATATTTTCATGGAGGTTCCAACAAAGTATCAGGCATTTTTAAAATTATTTTTAAGGAAAGTTTCTTCAAAGGCTCGAGGAGTTTTAAGTGAGTTTCGTGGATGTTTAAGAATACTTTTTACTGAGCCACCTACTAAGTTTCGTGGTATTTTAAAAATATTTTCACGGAGGCTCGTACAAAGGTTAGAAGATTTTTAGGGATATTTTCAACAAGGCTCCTACGAAGGTTTGTGGATTTTTAAGAGTATTTTCCTACAGGCTGCTACTAAATTTCGATGATTTTTAAGAACACTTTTATGGAGCTCCTACAAATTTTCGTGGATTTTTCTTATATTTTCACCAATGCTTCTACAAAAACTTGTGAATTTTTAAGAATGTTTTCACAGAGACTCCCGGCGTATCGGGGATTTTTAAGAAGGAAGAAGGCTAGAGGATTTTTAAAAACATTTCCCTGATGCATTTACGAAGGCTTATGGATTTTTAAGAATATTTTCACAGAGGCTCCTACACAGTATCGGGGATTTTTAAGAATATTTTTAGGAAGGAAGAAGGCTAGAGGATTTTTAAAAACATATCCCTGATGCATTTACGAAGGCTTGTGGATTTTTAAGAATATGTTAATAGAGGTTCCAACAAAGTATCGGGGATTTGTAAGAATATTTTTAGGAAGGAAGAAGGTAAGAGGATTTTCTAAAAACATTTCCCTGGTGCATTTATGAAGGCTTGTGAATTTTTAAGAATATTTTCACAGAGGCTCCTACATAGTATCGGGGATTTTTAAGAATATTTTAAGGATGGAAGAAGGTCAGAGGATTTTTAAGAACATTTAAGAAGGCTTGTGGATTTTTAAGAATATTTTCACAGAGGCTCCTACACAGTATCGAGGATTTTTAAGAATATTTTTGGGAAGAAAGAAGGCTAGAGGATTTTTAAGAACATGTCCCTGATGCATTTACGAAGGCTTGTAGAATTTTAAGAATATTTTCACAGCGGCTCCTACATAGTACCGGGGATTTTTAAGAATATTTTAAGGATGGAAGAAGGTCAGAGGATTTTTAAGAACATTTAAGAAGGCTTGTGGATTTTTAAGAATATTTTCACAGAGGCTCCTACACAGTATCGAGGATTTTTAAGAATATTTTTGGGAAGAAAGAAGGCTAGAGGATTTTTAAGAACATGTCCCTGATGCATTTACGAAGGCTTGTAGAATTTTAAGAATATTTTCACAGCGGCTCCTACATAGTACCGGGGATTTTTAAGAATATTTTTACAAAAGCTTTTACAAAGGCTCGAAGATTTTTAAAAATATTTCCCTGACTTGTGGATTTTCAGGAATATTTTCACAGAGTCTTTTACTTAGGTTGTGGATTTTCAAGAATATTTTCCCACAGGCTGCTACTAGGTTTGATTGATTTTTAAGAATATTTTTACAGAGCTTTTGCGAAGTTTCGCGGATTTTTGAAACGATTTTCACGGAGGCTTCAACAAAGGCTCGAGGGTTTTTAAGAATATTTCGCCTGACGCTCCTACGAATGCAGGTGAATTTTTAAGAAAATGTCAATAGTGGTTCCAACAAAGGATCTTGGACTTTTAAAAATATTTTTACAAAAGCTTCTACAATGGCGCAGAGATTTTCAAGGTCCAATTTCCATTATGGTTTTTTCTCGGATTTTAGTCTGTAGATATCAAACCGATCAAAATTGAAGCAATCAACCAACTAGAAAAATGTTCGTTAGATCTCAATAAACAACTTTCTAGAACATATGAATTCTGTTGAAACGGTTCTTAATGGCTAAAATAGCTAAACAAATGCCAATTTTATCCTCTTTTCTTGGTTTCCGCTCCATAGATACTAAACCGTTCAAAATTCAAGAAAGGAAATCAATCAGGAAACAACTTTCTGGAACATTCGAAATGTCTATGAACGGTTCTTTAATGCGAAAATAGCCAAAAAGTTTTGAAAATATTAGATTTTTATACTTTTTTCTCCTTTTCTGGTCACCAGAATCCGAACCGCCCAAAAAATTAAGGACACAGTCAACTACAAAAATGTACCTAAGATTTCAATTAACAACTTTCTAGAACATAAAAAGAGGTTTTCTGATGACTATGGAAGACCTTAAGAGGTCTTTAGATTACTAAAGGACACCTCAAGAGATATTTTGAGGTCTATAGAACGTCCCAAAGTGTCTTCTGTTGTCTGTAGAATACCTCATGAGTTCTTCGGTTATGTATAGTGACTTTATGACGACTTCCGTTGTCTATACCCCAAGGGGTCTTCTTCTGCCTTGTGTAGAAGATTTCAAGAGATATTCTCGTGTATATAGAAGACCATAGAAGATGTTCTGTGATCTAAAGACAGCATTAAGAGGTCTTCCGTAACTTATAAAAGACCTCAAGAGATTCTCTTGAGGACCATTGAAGAACTCTAAAGGTGTTGTGATGTATATAGGGACATCAATGGGTCTTAATTTGTCTATAGAAATACTTAAGAGATATTCTCTGATCTTCTCTGATCTATTGATGATCCCAAGAGATCATTTGATGTCTATACAATACCAGAAGGGGTCTTCGGTTGTTTAAAGAAAACCTCAAGAGGTTTCTGTTGTATGTAGAAGATCTCAAAAGTTTTATATTGTCTTTAGAAACCCACAACGGGTATAGACAACTTCAAGAGATCATCTGTTGTCAAAAGAAGATCTAAAGACGTTTTCTGATGTCAATAGAAGATCTCAAGAGGTCTTGTGTTGTTTATAGAATACCTCAAGAAGAGTTCTGTAACCTATAGAATACTTCAAGGCGGTTTCCACTGTTATTAGAAGACCCTAAGGGAACTTCTGTTTGTCTATAAAATAACTAAAAGGTCGGCTGTTGCTAAGAAATATCTCAAATGGTCTTCTGGTGGCACTTCTTTGGCCTACAGAAGCTGTTTATGTCTTCTTTTTTATTGAAAATCTCAAGATGTCTTCTGTTGTACAGAGAAGACTTCAAGAGGACTTCTTTTGTCTAGAGAAGACTTCAAGAGGTCATCTGCAATTATTAAAAAACCCCAAGGAAACTTCTGTTTGTCTATAAAAGACTTGAAAGGTCGGCTCTTGTTTAAAGTAGATCTCAAGTGGTCTTCTAATGGCTGTAGATGACCTCATGAGGTCTTCTTTTGCCTATAGAGCCCTAAAAAAGGACCTTTTTGATATAAAAACTCAAGATGACTTCTGTTGTCTAAAGAAGACCTCAAGAGGTTTTCTTTTGTCTAGAGAAGACTTGAAGGGGTCTCCTACTGTTATGAGAAGGCCCGAAGGAAACTTCTGTTGTCTATAAAAGACCTGATAGGTCGACTGTTGTCTAAAGAAGATCTCAAGTGATCTTCTGTTGGCTCTAGAGGTCTTCTTTAGCATATAGAAGACCTAAAGATATTTTTTTTGTTTTTATAGAAAAAAAACTCAACATGTCTTCTGTTGTATGGAGAAGACCTCAAGAGTTTTTTTTTGTCTAGAGAATATCCCAAGAGCTTTTATTTTCTCTAAAGCTGACTTCAAGGGGTCTTCTACTATTATAAGAAGATTCCAGTGAAACTTCTGTTGTGGTCTCAAGTGGTATTCTGGTGGCTGTACATGACCTCAGGAGGTCTTCTATAGGCTAAAGAAGACCTAAAGAGGACTTATTTTTCTATAGAAACACTAAACACGTCTTCTGTTTTCTAGAGAAGACCTCAAGAGGGGTTTTATTGCCTAGAGAAGATTTCAAGAGGTCATCTACAGTTTTTAGAATACCCCAAGGAAACTTCTGTTGTCTATAAAAGACTTGAAAGGTCGGCTCTTGTTAAAGAAGATCTCAAGTGGTCTTCTAATGGCTGTTGATAATAATTTCTTTGTTTTTATAGAAAAACACAACATGTCTTCTGTTATATGGAGCAGACCTCAAGAGGTTTTCTTTTGTCTAGAGAAGATCTCAAGAGCTTTAATTTTCTCTAGAGAGGAATTCAAGGGGTCTTCTACTGTTATTGGAAGACCCGAATTAAACTTCTGTTGTCTATAAAAGACCTGATATATCGACTGTTGTCTAAAGAAGATATCAAGTGGTCTTCTGGTGGCTGTACATGACCTCAGGATATCTTTTTTAACCTATAGAAGACCTCAAGAGGAATTTCTATAGAAAAAATCAACATGTTTTCTGTTGTCTAGAGAAGACCTCAAGAGGTTTTATTTTGTCTAGAGAGGACTTTAAACGTTCTTCTATTATTATTCCAGTTGAACTTCTGTTGTCTATAAAAGACCTGAAAGGTCGGCTGTTGTCTAAAGAAGATCTCAAGTGGTACTCTGGTGACTGTAGAAGACCTTAGGAGGTCTTCTTTTTACTTGTAGAAGGCCTCAAGAAGTCTTATGTAGCCTAAAAAGACCTCAAAAGGTCTTCAGTTATCTTTAGAAGGCCTCCAGATCTACCCTCTTGTATACAGAAAACCTCAATAGGTCGTTTGTTGTGTACATAAAGTCTTCTGTAGCCTAAAAATATCTCAAGAGGTGTGCAGAAGATCTGAGAAGGTATTCTCTTATCTACAGAAGGCTCCAAGAGGTATTCTGTTATCTATATGAACCCTCAAAAAGTCTTCTGAAGCCTATAAAAGGCCTCGAGATGTATTTTGTTGCCTATAGAAGGTCTCGAGAAGAATTTGTTTTCTACAGTTTACTTCACGCGATCTTCTGTTTTCCACAGAAGGCTTTAGGAAATCTTCTGTAGCCTATAGACATAATGAGTTCTTCTGCTGTCTTTAGATGAACTCAAGAAGTCCACGTAGGACTTCAGTGGGTCTTCGTTACCTCAAGAAGACTTTACGAGGGGTTTCTGTTCTCTAAGGAAGACTTCTGCTTTCTACAGAACGCTTCACGAGGTTTTCTGTTCTCTATAGAAGGCCTCAAGAAATCTTCTGTAGCCCATAGAAGACCTAATTAGCTCATCTATTGTCCTGAGAATATTTCAGGAGGAGCAGGAATTCACAAGGTTTTCCGTTCTCTATATAAAAGGCCTCAAGAAATCTTCTGTAGCCTACATCAGATCAAATTAGGTCTTCTGCTGTCTATAGATTTTTTTCTGGTATCTCTTAAATATTGCAAGAGGTCTTCTGTTCTCTATAGAAGGCATCAAGTCCCTTCTGTTGTCTACAGAAAGCTGGACGAGGTCTTCTGCCCTCTATAGAAGGCCACAAGAAGTCTTCTCTAGGTAAACTGTTTAAGAGGTTACCTGTTGTCTATAGAATGACTTAAGAAGTTTTCTGGTCTCTATGGAAGATTTCCAGAGGTCTTTTATTGTCTACAGAAGAATTACGAGGTTTTCCGTAGTCTATCAAAGACCTTAATAGATCTCTTTTTGCTTATAGAAGGCCTCAACAGGTATTCTGTTGTTTATAAAAGACTTCATGTGATCTTCTGTTGTCTACAAATGATTTCACGATGTCTTCGTTTTACAATAGAATGTCGCAAGAAATTTTCTGCTGGCTATAGAAGACTTCAAGAGGTCTTCTGTTGTCTATAGAAGGCCTAAATACGTTTTATTTAGGCTGTACAAGGCCTCAAGAAGTTTTTTCTTGCCAATGGAAGATTTCAAGAGGTATTCCGTTGTCTATAGAAAACCTCAAGAGGTCTTCTGTTGCCTACAGATGATGTCACGAGGTCTACTGTTCTCAATAGGAGGCCTGAAGAAATCTTCTGTAGCCTATAGAAGACCTCAAGATGCCTACTGTTGTGTATAGAAGGCCTCAAGAGATTTTTTTCTTGCCAATGGAAGGTCGCAAAAGGTTTTCTGTTGCCTTCAGGAGAACTCAAGTGGTTTTCTGTTGTCTTTAGAAGACCATGGGTGATTTTCTTTTGTCTACAAAAGACTTCACGAGATCTTTCGTTGTCTATAGAAAGCTTCAATATATCTTCTGTGGCCTATAGAAGACATCTTCTATTGTCAATAGAAAACCTCATGAGGCCTTCTACTGCCTATAAAAGGCATGGAAATATCTGCTATTGACTAAAGAATAAGAAATCTAAATTCTACAAATCTGTTGGTTTTTTTCAAAAAGTATTTTTGTGGTTGTTTTCAACCTCAATTTGTTCATATCTTGCTAAAAAGCTTTATTATATTTCTCTTTAAATATTCATAAAGGCATCACATTGTTCCTAGAACCCTTTTTAGCATTTCATTTCTGCGAATCTTCCCCTTTCATTGAAGAAAATAATATTTGTGACATTCGCGCTTTTCACCAGACTATAAAACAAAATATCAAATTACGGATATGAATGTCAATATCAACAGTATTGACAGGCAGCCAGGCACTGATGAAAAACAAAGGGGAAAATTTCTGCGCCGTTATTTGCAATATCATTGTTATGGTCACGATTTTGGGGTCGAAATGGAAATGAAAAAATATTATTGGAATTTACAAGTGACCTTCTCGAACACAACTTTGTTTCACAACAATTGCACAAAAACAAATATGCATGTACATAGTATATTACATATGTATATTTACATATGTATATGTATATGTAATTTACAATGGAATGTAAATAAGGCTTTAGTTAAAATTACATAATGCGTTGAAAAATAAAAAATCGTAGGCATGAGGATTTTGTTATTATTTCAAAAATTATTAAAAAATCAGGCAGATTATGAAGGGCGGCGGATGATAGAAGACACGTGTATTGGCGTTTAGAAAGTTTAGTTAGGTGGTAATAGAGGTTGGGGGAAATATCCAACCTTTTTAGTTAAATCCTTGCATTTTATATAAATAGTGTCTTTACAATATTACCGCTAAGGCTCTGAGGGATATCGGCTATACAACGACATCAGCTTGAGGCCAGCTTGGTGATACACTCGAAACTGGAAATTAAATGTTTCTATGGAGTAAACAAGTGGAAGACGAAATCAAAAAATACGATATTCTGAATTCAATGATTCTCGTTTACTTGTTATATGCTTGTCCGTGAAGTGAAGTTGATTCTAAAATCCTTTTTAAAGGCTTCCCTCCATGGTTTCCCTTTGCTTCCATTATTTTGCATTGACCCAACATATGGACACGTGTTGCGGTCGTGATTGTGTTAAATATGTATTAGTCTTTATTATTGTCATTATCACCATGCTGATTTCCTTTTTTCATTCTTTTGTTGTTGTTGTTATTGTCACTTTATAACACCTACAATAACATTTATTATGACCGATAATTATGTTATAAGTAATGGTAGGTGATGGTAAGTATGTATTAGTTGATGGGTGGGTGAATGTGTTTCCCCAAAGGATGTTGGTGTAGGTGTTGCTGATGGCGACACTAAAGGCGCCGTTATTCATTATTATACTGCGATTATAAAAAAAGCAACCAAGTACAGAAATCAAATGACTTTGATGGGTTCATGGTTGAAATTAAAATGGAAGTGGTGCGCTGTGTTATTGTTGTCCTGTCCTGTTGCTGATAATAATATATTTTTATTATTGTTGTTGTGGCCGTTCGCTTTGTTGTGTTGTGCTTTCCTAATGAAAATCTAATCAAATGCCATTATAATAAAAATGAAATCAAAAAAAGGTTCCCTTTTTTCATTTATTAATGGCATATTGTAATTATTTGCCTGGTGACCTGGGGGGACAATGTTGGGACTGTAAGGGAATTATTAAAGGAGATACTGAAAGGGAATGGACTTGTATGGTTAACATACATATGTAAGGAAGTGAACAAAGGTGGATGTGGTTGTACCACGAGAAGATGGACTTTTAGGCTACATGTGTGTAAGGAGAGTATCCACTACTCTTTACAGAGCTAGAAGAAAAAAACATTTTAGGCGGATTATTTTTTGGCACATTTATTGAAAACTATATTTAAAAAAAATATATATTTTTTACATGAAAAAATTTTGGTACATAGTCGAAGGTCACACTAGAGTGGATTCATTAAAAAATTTAGGGATTCTTAAATCGAATTACCCACTACAGCAACTTCATGATAATACTCTAGTATGGAACACGACCAGGAACCCTGGATTTCATGAAATTGTTACATACATATATTGCCATTTAAGAAAACGTTTGAAATACTAATTTTGCTTATAACGCCCAAAAGTTATGGCGGTTTTTGTTCTTATTTTAAGAAACATTGTTTTGAAATTTTTTATATAATCAGAATTGTAATAATTGAAATATAATCAGAATAATTATATTCACAAACGCATTCGTGATTTCGTATTTTTTTTTTTTCAATATATGTTCCACGACATATTTCAGGTAAAAAATTATTTTTTTTGTTTTTTCCCATAAAAAAAAACTTTTTTCAATTGTGCGTGTAAATGTCCCATATGTTTTGTTTACCTATTAATTACCGTGAAAACGAGTTCAATAAATTTTCTAACAATTCCGACAAATGGTAATAAATTTATAGCCCGAAATAAAACAAAAAATTATTCATTCATTTAGTGTCATAAAAATGAGTTTTCGAATATTATTACCATTGTCATTTGACTAATTCGTTAGACAATTTTTTATTGCACGATTCCGCAAATTATTAGAATATTGTTAGATAAGCCATTTGAATAAGATAAGGGGATATAAATATTCCATAAAAAAGAAGTTATGAATAGATTAGTTTATTAGTGGAAATTCCATGATTCATAGAGATTACCTATCAAATAAACACAAAAAAACAGTTAAATGCCGTCCTTATATGGTTGTATAGAAGAAGGGTGCCAATATGAAAATCAATCCTCCTAAAGAAAATCACAGATTTTCATAATAAAATATTTTAGAAAATCCAGCATCCCTGAAAATATTTTTAAAAAATCCACGAAATCTTATAGGTTCCCTAAAAAGCTCTTTAAAAAATCCACGAGGTCTTATAGGTTCCCAGGAAACCTTTTTAAAAAATCCACGAGGTTTCATAGGTTCCCTGAAAACGTTTTTAAAAAAATCTACGTGGTCGTATAGGTTCCCTGAAAATATTTATAAAAATCCACGAGGTCTTATAGGTTCCCTGAAAATATTTTTAAAAAATCCCCGAGGTCTTATAGGTTCCCTGAAAATATTTTTAAAAATCCACGAGGTCTTATAGGTTCCCTGAAAATATTTTTAAAAAATCCACGAGGTCTTATAGGTTCCCTGAAAATATTTTTAAAAAATCCACGAAGTATTGTAGGTTCCCTGAAAATATTTTTAAAAAATCCACGAGGTCTTATAGGTTCCCTGAAAATATTTTTAAAAAATCCACGAGGTCTTATAGGTTCCCTGAAAATATTTTTAAAAAATCCACGAAATCTTATAGGTTCCCTAAAAAGCTTTTTAAAAAATCCACGAGGTCGTATAGGTTCCCTGCAAATATTTTTAAAAAATCCACAAGGTCTTATAGGTTCCCTGAAAATATTTTTTAAAAAATCCACGAGGTCTTATAAGTTCCCAGAAAATATTTTTAAAAAATCCACGAGGTCTTATAGGTTCCCTGAAAATATTTTTAAAAAATCCACGAGGTCTTATAGGTTCCCTGAAAATATTTTTAAAAAATCCACGAGGTCTTATAGGTTCCCTGAAAATATTTTTAAAAAATCCACGAGGTCTTATAGGTTCCCTGAAAATATTTTTAAAAAATCCACGAGGTCTTATAGGTTCCCTGAAAATATTTTTAAAAAATCCACGAGGTATTATAGGTTCCCTTAAAATATTTTTAAAAAATCCACGAGGTCTTATAGGTTCCCTTAAAATATTTTTAAAAAATCCACGAGGTCTTATAGGTTCCCTTAAAATATTTTTATATAATCCACGAGGTCTTTTAGGTTCCCCGAAAATATTTTTAAAAAATCCACGAGGTCTTATAGGTTCCCTTAAAATATTTTTAAAAAATCCACGAGGTCTTATAGGTTCCCTGAAAATATTTTTAAAAAATCCACGAGGTCTTATAGGTTCCCTTAAAATATTTTTATATAATCCACGAGGTCTTATAAGTTCCCCGAAAATATTTTTAAAAAATCCACGGGGTCTTATAGGTTCCCTGAACATATTTTTAAAAAATCCACGAGGTCTTATAGGTTCCCAAAATATTTTTAAAAAATCCACGAGGTTTTATAGGTTCCCGAAAAATATTTTTAAAAAAACCACGAGGTTTTAGAGGTTCCCGGAAAATATTTTTAAAATATCCATGAGGTTTTGTAGGTTCCCGGAAAATATTTTTAAAAAATCCACGAGGCTTGATAGGCTCCCTGAAAATATTTTTAAAAAATCCCCGAGGTCTTATAGGTTCCCTGAAAATATTTTTAAAAATCCACGAGGTCTTATAGGTTCCCTGAAAATATTTTTAAAAAATCCACGAGGTCTTATAGGTTCCCTGAAAATATTTTTAAAAAATCCACGAAGTCTTGTAGGTTCCCTGAAAATATTTTTAAAAAATCCACGAGGTCTTATAGGTTCCCTGAAAATATTTTTAAAAAATCCACGAGGTCTTATAGGTTCCCTGAAAATATTTTTAAAAAATCCACGAAATCTTATAGGTTCCCTAAAAAGCTTTTTAAAAAATCCACGAGGTCTTATAGGTTCCCTGAAAATATTTTTAAAAAATCCACGAGGTCTTATAGGTTCCCTGAAAATATTTTTAAAAAATCCACGAGGTCTTATAGGTTCCCTGAAAATATTTTTAAAAAATCCACGAGGTCTTATAGGTTCCCTGAAAATATTTTTAAAAAATCCACGAGGTCTTATAGGTTCCCTGAAAATATTTTTAAAAAATCCACGAGGTCTTATAGGTTCCCTGAAAATATTTTTAAAAAATCCACGAGGTCTTATAGGTTCCCTGAAAATATTTGTTTTTAATTAACGACGTCTTATAGCTTCCTTGAAAATGTTTTTAAAAATCCACGAGCTTTGGTAAGTTCGGGGAAGATATTTTTAAAAATCCATGAGCTTTGGTAAGTTCGGAGAAAATATTTTTAAATATCCACGAGCTTTGGTAAGTTCTGGGAAAATATTTTTAAAAATCCACGAGCTTTGGTAAATTCTGGGAAAATATTTTTAAAAATCCACGAGCTTTGGTAAGTTCTGGGAAAATATTTTTAAAAAATCACGAGCTTTGGTAAGTTCTGGTAAAATATTTTTAAAAATCCACGAGCTTTGGTAAGTTCTGGTAAAATATTTTTAAAAATCCACTAGCTTTGGTAAGTTCTGGTAAAATATTTTTAAAAATCCACGAGCTTTGGTAAGTTCTGGTAAAATATATTTAAAAATCCACGAGCTTTTGTAAGTTCTGGGAAAATATTTTTAAAAATCCACGAGCTTTGGTAAGTTCGGGGAAAATATTTTTAAAAATCCACGAGCTTTGGTAAGTTCTGGGAAAATATTTTTAAAAATCCACGAGCTTTGGTAAGTTCGGGGAAAATATTTTTAAAAATCCACGAGCTTTGGTAAGTTCTGGTAAAATATCTTTAAAAATCCACGAGCTTTTGTAAGTTCTGGGAAAATATTTTTAAAAATCCACGAGCTTTGGTAAGTTCGGGGAAATATTTTTAAAAATCCACGAGCTTTGGTAAGTTCTGGCAAAATATTTTTAAAAATCCACGAGATTTGGTAAGTTCGGGGAAAATATTTTTAAAAATCCACGAGCTTTGGTAAGTTCTGGGAAAATATTTTTAAAAATCCACGAGCTTTGGTAAGTTCTGGGAAAATATTTTTAAAAATCCACGAGCTTTGGTAAGTTCTGGGAAAATATTTTTTAAAGATCCACGAGCCATGGTAGTTTCTCTATAAATATTTTTAAAAATCCATGAGGTATTGTAGGCTCCCTGAAAATGCCCCCAATACCCTTCGTTGAAAAACGTCTGCTGTTTGCCCTCAATATTATTTCTATTTGACAGCAGCTGTCATTCTATGGCAATGAACATCTATGATATCTCATTACACCATACTAATATCTTTTTACTTGTCAATCACTTCAATTCCAATGTAAATCTGTGCATTATGCGCATACATAATGTCAAACAAATTTTATGCCTCACTTTTCATAGACATTCCATCTAAAGCTCTCTGATCTTTTAAGGCAGCCCAAATGTGAGGCTGTCAATAGAAAAAAGAGGAAGAAAAACAATTTCACTGTCGTTTTTATATTGATTATTTGCATTTTTATGAGATGCCATTGTCTAAGGTAGGGCGTTTCTCGCCCGATGATACGCTTTGGAGATATGCCAACCATGTTAAAGATATGTAAATTTTCCAAAAATAATATTTTTGTTGAAATCAGAACAAAGGCAGAAAAACGGAATTACTGTGGTTTTTGCATTTCTCTTTTTCTGCTACACTTGAACTTTAAGGAATTTCAATGTGTTTTTGTGACATTTTCATACGCAATAATTGTTGCTGGTGTTGCTGTTGTTGTTGCTTGCTTGTGCACAAAACTGTGTGTCTTTGTTGCGTTTGTTGATGTGTTTGCTTTGCCTCAAAAGTGTCAATAACAGTTTTAGAAATTCCATAATAGAATGTTTACATAAAACCAACAACAGCAGCAACAACCACAAAAATGAAAGAAAATGTTTAAAAAACGCTTTTGGAAATTTGCATTTTCTAAATCTCAGTCGATAAAAATAGTAAGAGTCATGCGGTTGTAGCCACCCCCCACCCCTACACTCTCATCACAACTATGACAAATTCTATGCAAATCTTATTTTTCTTGCTTGAGAAACATTGGTACTTTTCTCTACATAACTCTAAAGGGATGAATAAAAAGCTTAAGGAATATGAAAAAAAACTTTGGCTATGAGTCAGGGGCGTGTTAAGGAGGTGGGGATGGAATATAAACCTCTTTTAAAACAATTTTTATATTTTTTCCATATTTTCTATTTGAAAATCATACCCCAAAAACTGTTTCCAAAATTGAATCCTGCCTCTGATGGCCGTTGATAAACCATCCATGCGGTTGGTTTGGAAATTGATGATGTAAACGCTTTTGCATGTTTTATGCAAATTTTTGTTTTACTCCTTGTCATGTGGCCTGACAGTTTTTTTTTTTTGTTTTTGGGGGTTTGTTGAGGGCATGAGTGAAAATTTTAATTTCAAATAAAACACAGGGTTTGACATTAAATCAAGTCGATGATGGGCTATTTGGAAATTTGTTACACTAAATTGTAGGTATAATAAGGGAAATTCCATTCAAATAAATGGCTGGGATTTTGAAATAATAATAGTAAGAAAAGAAAAAATAAAAAGTTAATTAATAATAACAATTATTATTAATATTTATATAATTTTATTAATATTAATAAATACCTGCAAATATTTTTAAAAACCACGAGCCGTTGTACGTTCCTGAAAATAATTAAAAACCCTAACCTTCGTAGGTTCCCTGAAAATATTTTTAAAAATCCACGAGCCTTTGTATATTCCCTGAAAATATTTTTAAAAATCCACGAGCCTTTGTATATTCCCTGAAAATATTTTTAAAAATCCACGAGCCTTTGTATATTCCCTGAAAATATTTTTAAAAATCCACGAGCCTTTGTATATTCCCTGAAAATATTTTTAAAAATCCACGAGCCTTTGTATATTCCCTGAAAATATTTTTAAAAATCCACGAGCCTTTGTATATTCCCTGAAAATATTTTTAAAAATCCACGAGCCTTTGTATATTCCCTGAAAATATTTTTAAAAATCCAGGAGCCTTTGTATTTTCCCTGAAAATATTTTTAAAAATCCACGAGCCTTTGTATATTCCCTGAAAATATTTTTAAAAATCCAGGAGCCTTTGTATATTCCCTGAAAATATTTTTAAAAATCCAGGAGCCTTTGTATATTCCCTGAAAATATTTTTAAAAATCCAGGAGCCTTTGTATATTCCCTGAAAATATTTTTAAAAATCCACGAGCCTTTGTATATTCCCTGAAAATATTTTTAAAAATCCACGAGCCTTTGTATATTCCCTGAAAATATTTTTAAAAATCCACGAGCCTTTGTATATTCCCTGAAAATATTTTTAAATATCCAGGAGCCTTTGTATATTCCCTGAAAATATTTTTAAAAATCCACGAGCCTTTGTAGGTACCCAGAAAATATTTTTAAAAATCCACCAGCCGTTGTATATTCCCACAAAATATTTTTAAAAATCCACGAGCGGTTGTATATTCCCTGAAAATATTTTTAAAAATCCACGAGCCTTTGTATATTCCCTGAAAATATTTTTAAAAATCCACGAGCCTTTGTATATTCCCTGAAAATATTTTTAAAAATCCAGGAGCCTTTGTATATTCCCTGAAAATATTTTTAAAAATCCACGAGCCTTTTTAGGTTCCCTGAAAATATTTTTAAAAATCCACGAGCCTTTTTAGGTTCCCTGAAAATCTTTTTAAAAATCCACGAGCCTTTGTAGGTACCCAGAAAATATTTTTAAAAATCCACCAGCCGTTGTATATTCCCACAAAATATTTTTAAAAATCCACCAGCCGTTGTATATTCCCACAAAATATTTTTAAAAATCCACGAGCGGTTGTATATTCCCTGAAAATATTTTTAAAAATCCACGAGCCTTTGTATATTCCCTGAAAATATTTTTAAAAATCCACGAGCCTTTGTATATTCCCTGAAAATATTTTTAAAAATCCAGGAGCCTTTGTATATTCCCTGAAAATATTTTTAAAAATCCACGAGCCTTTTTAGGTTCCCTGAAAATATTTTTAAAAATCCACGAGCCTTTTTAGGTTCCCTGAAAATCTTTTTAAAAATCCACGAGCCTTTTTAGGTTCCCTGAAAATATTTTTAAAAATCCACGAGCATTTGTAGGTTGCCTGAAAATATTTGTAAAAATCCACGAGCATTTGTAGGTTGCCTGAAAATATTTTTAAAAATCCACGAGCCTTTTTATGGTTCCTGAAAATATTTTTAAAAATCCGCGAGCCTTTTTAGGTTTCCTGAAAATATTTTTAATAATCCACGAGCGTTTGTATATTCCCTGAACATATTTGTAAAAATCAACGAGTCTTTGTTTATTTTCTGAAAATATTTTTAAAAATCCACGAGCCTTTTTAGTTTCCCTGAAAATATTTTTAAAAAACCACGAGCCTTTGTAGGTACCCAGAAAATATTTTTAAAAATCCACGAGCCTTTGTAGGTACCCAGAAAATATTTTTAAAAATCCACGAGCCTTTGTAGGTACCCAGAAAATATTTTTAAAAATCCACCAGCCGTTGTATATTCCCAGAAAATATTTTTAAAAATCCACGAGCGGTTGTATATTCCCTGAAAATATTTTTAAAAATCCACGAGCCTTTGTATATTCCCTGAAAATATTTTTAAAAATCCAGGAGCCTTTGTATATTCCCTGAAAATATTTTTAAAAATCCAGGAGCCTTTGTATATTCCCTGAAAATATTTTTAAAAATCCACGAGCCTTTTTAGGTTCCCTGAAAATATTTTTAAAAATCCACGAGCCTTTTTAGGTTCCCTGAAAATATTTTTAAAAATCCACGAGCCTTTTTAGGTTCCCTGAAAATATTTTTAAAAATCCGCGAGCCTTTGTTGGTTCTATGAACAATTTTTCAAAAATCCACGAGCCTTTGTAAATTCCCAAAAAATATTTTTAAAAATCCACGAGCCTTTGTTGGTTCTATGAACAATTTTTCAAAAATCCACGAGCCTTTGTAAATTCCCAAAAAATATTTTTAAAAATCCACGAGCCTTTGTAGGTTCCCAAAAAATATTTTTAAAAATCCACGAGCCTTTTTAGGTTCCCTGAAAATATTTTTAAAAATCCACGAGCTTTTGTATATTTCCAGAAAATATTTTTTAAAATTCACAAGCCTTTTTAGGTTCCCTGAAAATATTTTCAAAAATCCACGAGCCTTTTTAGTTTCCCAGAAAATATTTTTTAAAAATCCACGAGCCTTTGTACGTTCCCAGAAAATATTTTTAAAAATCCACGAGCCTTTTTAGGTTCCCTGAAAATATTTTTAAAAATCCACGAGCCTTTTTAGGTTCCCTGAAAATATTTTTAAAAATCCACGAGCCTTTTTAGGTTCCCTGAAAATATTTTTAAAAATCCACGAGCCTTTGTATATTCCCTGAAAATATTTTTAAAAATCCACGAGCCTTTGTAGGTTCCCAGAAAATATTTTTGAAAATCCACGAGCCTTTGTAGATTCTCTGAAAATATTTTTAAAAACCACGAGCCTATGTAGTTTCTCTGAAAATATTTTTAAAAAACCACGAGCCTTTGTAGGTTTCCATAAAATATTTTTAAAAATCCACAAGCCTTTGTAGGTTCCCAGAAAATATTTTTAAAAATCCACGAGCCTTTGTATATTCCCTGAAAATATTTTTAAAAATCCACGAGCGTTTGTATATTCCCTGAAAATATTTTTAAAAATCCACGAGCCTTTGTATATCCCTGAAAATATTTTTAAAAATCCACAAGCCTTTTTAGGTTCCCTGAAAATCTTTTTAAAAATCCACGAGCCTTTTTAGGTTCCCTGAAAATATTTGTAAAAATCCACGAGCCTTTTTAGGTTCCCTGAAAATATTTGTAAAAATCCACGAGCCTTTGTATATTCCCAGAAAATATTTTTAAAAATCCAAGAGCCTTTTTAGGTTCCCTGAAAAAATTTTTAAAAATCCCCTAGCCTTTGTAATTTCCCTGAAAATATTTTTAAAAATCCACGAGCCTTTGTAGTTTCCCTGAAAATATTTTTAAAAATCCACGAGCCTTTGTAGGTTCCCAGAAAATATTTTTAAAAATCCACGAGCCTTTGTAGGTTCCCAGAAAATATTTTTAAAAATCCACGAGCCTTTGTATATTCCCTGAAAATATTTTTAAAAATCCACGAGCCTTTGTATATTCCCTGAAAATATTTTTAAAAATCCACAAGCCTTTGTATATTCCCTGAAAATATTTTTAAAAATCCACGAGCCTTTTTAGGTTCCCTGAAAATATTTTTAAAAATCCACGAGCCTTTTTAGGTTCCCTGAAAATATTTTTAAAAATCCACGAGCCTTTTTAGGTTCCCTGAAAATATTTTTAAAAATCCACGAGCCTTTTTAGGTTCCCTGAAAATATTTTTAAAAATCCACGAGCCTTTTTAGGTTCCCTGAAAATATTTTTACAAATCCACGAGCCTTTTTAGGTTCCCTGAAAATATTTTTAAAAATCCACGAGCCTTTTTAGGTTCCCTGAAAATATTTTTAAAAATCCACGAGCCTTTGTAGGTTCCCAGAAAATATTTTTGAAAATCCACGAGCTTTTGTAGATTCTCTGAAAATATTTTTAAAAACCACGAGCCTTTGTAGTTTCTCTGAAAATATTTTTAAAAAACCACGAGCCTTTGTAGGTTTCCATAAAATATTTTTAAAAATCCACAAGCCTTTGTAGGTTCCCAGAAAATATTTTTAAAAATCCACGAGCCTTTGTATATTCCCTGAAAATATTTTTAAAAATCCACGAGCCTTTGTAGGTTCCCAGAAAATATTTTTAAAAATCCACGAGCCTTTGTAGGTTCCCAGAAAATATTTTTAAAAATCCACGAGCCTTTGTAGGTTCCCAGAAAATATTTTTAAAAATCCACGAGCCTTTGTAGGTTCCCAGAAAATATTTTTAAAAATCCACGAGCCTTTGTAGGTTCCCAGAAAATATTTTTAAAAATCCACGAGCCTTCGTAGGTTCCCAGAAAATATTTTTAAAAATCCACGAGCCTTCGTAGGTTCCCAGAAAATATTTTTAAAAATCCACGAGCCTTTGTAGGTTCCCAGAAAATATTTTTAAAAATCCACGAGCCTTTGTAGGTTCCCAGAAAATTTTTTTAAAAATCCACGAGCCTTTGTAGGTTCCCAGAAAATATTTTTAAAAATCCACGAGCCTTTGTAGGTTCCCAGAAAATATTTTTAAAAATCCACGAGCCTTTGTAGGTTCCCAGAAAATATTTTTAAAAATCCACGAACCTTGGTATTTTTATATTATCTCCCTTTTCCGTTCTGCATCGATTACAAATATAATATTCAGCTTTCCCTATGCTTTCAATGAAACAGAAAAATATTTTCAATTCATTTTGTAATATTATTCTATGTTCCTCTTTTCATTCTTGTAATATTAACAATTGTTTTTTGTTTTTTTCTTTCTTTGAAACAAACACCAATTTACATATTGTGTCACATCCTGTGTGTATGTGTTTGTGCACCACTCACTGTAAAAAAGATGTCATTTGGCATAAAAATTCTATTTTTATTTGCATAAAATTTATATAAAAGATTATGGCTAAGAGCACATATTGTGTTTTACCATTTGAATGTTTGTAATAAAAATGTGAATTTAAGAGATTTTAATGTTACTAAATGGTGACGGGAGTCTGTGTGTGTGTGTGCGATTGTAAGACGCCATCAAATGTTAAGTGTGACCAAATGAAAATGCATGTCTAAGTGGGAAATATAATAGTTGAACTATAAATGCAAGGAAATATATTTGGTAGTAAATATTTGTGGATGTTATGGTAATGGATATTTTATAGACATAATGAATACTATGTAGGAAGGATTTTTGAAATTATTTCAGGGATTTTTTTAAAATATTTTAACCGAACCTATACGGCCTCGTGTATTTTTAAAAATATTTCCAAAGAACCTACCAAGGCTCGTGGATTTTTAAAAATATTTCTAGGGAACCTACCAAGGCTCGTGGATTTTTAAAAATATTTCTAGGGAACCTACCAAGGCTCGTGGATTTTTAAAAATATTTCCAAAGAACCTACCAAGGCTCGTGGATTTTTAAAAATATTTCCAAAGAACCTACAACGGCTCGTGGATTTTTAAAAATATTTTCAAAGAACCTACAAAGGCTCGTGGATTTTTAAAAATATTTCTAGGGAACCTACCAAGGCTCGTGGATTTTTAAAAATATTTCTAGGGAACCTACCAAGGCTCGTGGATTTTTAAAAATATTTCTAGGGAACCTACCAAGGCTCGTGGATTTTTAAAAATATTTCTAGGGAACCTAACAAGGCTCGTGGATTTTTAAAAATATTTCTAGGGAACCTACCAAAGCTCGTGGATTTTTAAGAATATTTCTAGGGAACCTACCAAAGCTCGTGGATTTTTAAAAATATTTCTAGGGAACCTACCAAGGCTCGTGGATTTTTAAAAATATTTCCAAAGAACCTACAAAGGCTCGTGGATTTTTAAAAATATTTCTAGGGAACCTACCAAGGCTCGTGGATTTTTAAAAAGATTTCTAGGGAACCTACCAAGGCTCGTGGATTTTTAAAAATATTTCTAGGGAACCTACCAAGGCTCGTGGATTTTTAAAAATATTTCTAGGGAACCTACAAAGGCTTGTGGATTTTTAAAAAGATTTCTAGGGAACCTACCAAGGCTCGTGGATTTTTAAAAAGATTTCTAGGGAACCTACCAAGGCTCGTGGATTTTTAAAAATATTTCTAGGGAACCTACCAAGGCTCGTGGATTTTTAAAAATATTTCTAGGGAATCTACCAAGGCTCGTGGATTTTTAAAAATATTTCTAGGGAACCTACCAAGGCTCGTGGATTTTTAAAAATATTTCTAGGGAACCTACCAAGGCTCGTGGATTATTAAAAATATTTCCAAAGAACCTACAAAGGCTCGTGGATTTTTAAAAATATTTCCAAAGAACCTACAAAGGCTCGTGGATTTTTAAAAATATTTCCAAAGAACCTACAAAGGCTCGTGGATTTTTAAAAATATTTCCAAAGAACCTACAAAGGCTCGTGGATTTTTAAAAATATTTCCAAAGAACCTACAAAGGCTCGTGGATTTTTAAAAATATTTCCAAAGAACCTACAAAGGCTCGTGGATTTTTAAAAATATTTCCAAAGAACCTACAAAGGCTCGTGGATTTTTAAAAATATTTCCAAAGAACCTACAAAGGCTAGTGGATTTTTAAAAATATTTCTAGGGAACCTACCAAGGCTCGTGGATTTTTAAAAATATTTCTAGGGAACCTACCAAGGCTCGTGGATTTTTAAAAATATTTCTAGGGAACCTACCAAGGCTCGTGGATTTTTAAAAATATTTCTAGGGAACCTACCAAGGCTCGTGGATTTTTAAAATATTTCTAGGGAACCTACCAAGGCTCGTGGATTTTTAAAAATATTTCTAGGGAACCTACCAAGGCTCGTGGACTTTTAAAAATATTTCTAGGGAACCTACCAAGGCTCGTGGATTTTTAAAAATATTTCTAGGGCAACTACCAAGGCTCGTGGATTTTTAAAAATATTTCTAGGGAACCTACAATACCTCGTGGATTTTTAAAAATATTTCTAGGGAACCTACAATACCTCGTGGATTTTTAAAAATATTTCTAGGGAACCTACAATACCTCGTGGATTTTTAAAAATATTTCTAGGGAACCTACAATACCTCGTGGATTTTTAAAAATATTTCTAGGGAACCTACAATACCTCGTGGATTTTTAAAAATATTTCTAGGGAACCTACAATACCTCGTGGATTTTTAAAAATATTTCTAGGGAACCTACAAAGGCTCGTGGATTTTTAAAAATATTTCTAGGGAACCTACAATACCTCGTGGATTTTTAAAAATATTTCTAGGGAACCTACAATACCTCGTGGATTTTTAAAAATATTTCTAGGGAACCTACAATACCTCGTGGATTTTTAAAAATATTTCTAGGGAACCTACAATACCTCGTGGATTTTTAAAAATATTTCTAGGGAACCTACAATACCTCGTGGATTTTTAAAAACATTTCTAGGGAAACTACAAAGGCTCGTGGATTTTTAAAAATATTTCTAGGGAACCTACAAAGGCTCGTGGATTTTTAAAAATATTTATAGGCAACCTACCAAGGCTCGTGGATTTTTAAAAATATTTATAGGCAAACTACCAAAGCTCGTGGATTTTTAAAAATATTTATAGGCAAACTACCAAAGCTCGTGGATTTTTAAAAATATTTATAGGCAAACTACCAAAGCTCGTGGATTTTTAAAAATATTTATTTAAAAATATTTCTCAAAACATATTTATTTATACATACATATATTTTACAATACTTCATAAAAATATTTATTGATTTTTTCACACACATTAAACAAAATCCATTTGGATAATTTGTATAACTTATAAAAATTCCCAGCTATTTTCAATAGACTAACATTTAACAGCTATAGATTGGACTTAAATATTGACTACAAAAACAACAACAAGCAAGCACAATAATAAACAATATGAACAACAATGGTGAGTAGAAACATATGTTTATTTATTTTTTTTCCAATGCCCACAGGGGGGACACTAAAGTGAGTGAAAAAATCGCAACAAAATTTATATATAAAAAAATTACAATAAAACTGAAAGTATTTTTTACCAAACAATATGTTATTTTTATAAATATTTATTGTAGCGTGTGGGTGGATGAATTGTGGTTTTGGTGTTGAAAAGTATTATTTGGATAAATTTCAATTATCAAAAGTGGACAAAAACATGATGGCAAAGAAAAAAATGCAAAAGCGGGCATCTGATGATATTTTCATTATATCTGTCAATTTGGTTTTTATCAGCGATGTGTTCTTGCATAAAGCGTAGCTGACGAAGGGGATATCAAGGGGTCATCATGGAAAATATTTTTGAGCTGGAAGAGAGGCATATTCGTGATTTAATTTTAATAATAATTTGATAATACATTTACTATCAATAATTCTATAAATATTTTCCAGCAACATTAGAGCTTGAAGTTGCGACCATGAGTCCTTTAAATAATATATGGTCTGTTCCAGATACAGAAAGAATTTACTATTTTAGACAATTTTACATTTTATTTCCTTATAAATTTGTTAAAATATGAAGAGTTATTTCAGTGTCAGTTTACTTAACAATTTCAAACATACTTGACAGGACTTTTAGTCCCCCATTCTAAATCTTTATTTTATCTACCCTTGGTTACCTTGTGCCACACATTTATCACATTAATCAACGCATCTTCACATCTGCGGTGAATTGAATTGAATGGTCGCATAAAAAAGTTTTCCATTCAAATTTTATTTATTAATTAAATGTGCAAAAAATGTGTACAAAGTTTTTCTTTTTTTTGTTTTCTCGGAAATTAATTTAAAGTGAAAACACTTCCCCTTGGGGGAACCTGTAACCCCTATAGGGCGCGTCCCCAGGTGGCGGATAGGGGAATGCTTCCCAGATATGGGTGGTAAGACGGAAATCAAATACGTCTCGTGGACCAACAGGTAGCTGCGTCTGTTCTTAAGTAAAGCGGCAGCAAACAGCGTCTGAACTCCAGGAGGAGCGGCTGAAAACGTGAAGGAAAACTATAAACCCTTCAGAAGGCAACGGGAAACCACTGAAGTAATTTCCCTTGAAAATCATACAGTATGAACAACACAAATCAAAACAAACGGCCCTCAGTCTCCGGCCAAACGAGGGTGCTAAGAATCCCCGGAGGTAAAACCAACCAAAAGCTAAACATTGGAACCTGGAACGTCCGAAGTTTATACGAAATCGGTAAATTAAACAATACAATCAATGAAATGAACCGACTTGATATTGATATACTAGGTGTAAGTGAAACCTGGTGGACAGAATGCGGCGATTTTCAATCCCAAAATGTAATAGTATATCACTCAGGAAATATGGAAGGGATACACAGGAGAGGTGTATGCATTATTGTCAAAAAAAGCATTGCAGACTGTATAATTGGATTTATCCCCATGTCTGAAAGGACTATGATGATAAAAATCTCAGCAAAACCCTTGAATTTAAATATCATCCAAGTATATGCCACTTCATGTGATGGAAATAATGACGAGGTTGAACATTTCTATGAAGAAATAAGTCAATTATTAAACATGACGAAGTCACATGAAATAACAATAGTTCAAGGCGACTTCAATGCCAAAGTGGGGAATGAAGAAGTAAATGGTATAACTGGAAGATATGGGCTTGGCGAAAGGAATGAGAGAGGAGAAAGATTAATTCAATTTTGTCAAGAGTTTAAGATGACCATAACTAATACAATATTCCGACTACACCCCAGAAGACTCTATACATGGAGATCACCATTAGATAACAGAAGGAATATCGTTCGAAATCAAATTGACTACATAATGATCAACAGCAGATTCAGATCTTGTGTGACCAAATGCTCAACGTACCCGGGAGCTGATGTGCCATCCGACCACAATCTGTTGATGCTCAACGTTCGAATAAAAATTGCAAGATTTAAGAAAAGGAAGAAAAAATCTCACAAGATAAATACTGAGATACTCAATAACTCATCAACCAGAAATGAAGTGAAGGTGCAAATCAATAATAAACTTGAAAACATAGATTCAAACGATGTAGAAAATATATGGAACAATGTCAAGGATACGATGTGCAAAATAACAAAAAAATATCTTGGAAACTGTACAAGAAGACCCCAAAATGAATGGATGAATAATGAAATTATGGAACTTCGTGTGGAACGAAGCAAATATAGGAATGTTGACTATGAACGTTACTGGGAAATCAACAAGGAAATCCGCACCGCTACGCGTGCTGCAAAAAATGCTCTATTGAATGAAAAGTGTAGAGAAATTGAACATCTACAAAATATTCACGATGATTACAATCTTCATAAAAAACTAAAAGAATCCGCAGGAGTGTATAAGAGAGCATCACCATCAGTACTAATGGATGACAACAATCGACCAATCTTTGAGCCATTACACATAAAGAAACGATGGAAAAACTATATTGAACAATTATTCACTGACGACCAACGGTCAAGATATGATAACAACATAAATACATCTTTAACGGGAAACCCAATTACCAAATCCGAAGTAGAATATGCAATTCAATCACTAAAAGATAGGAAATCAACCGGACCCGACGAAATTCCTTCTGAAGTCTTAAAATTAATAGATGGTGATAACATCTCACTCATTGTAAGACTTTTCAATCATGTGTATGATACTGGCCAATATCCAAACGAATGGCTGAAATCAACTTTTATTGCGATACCAAAGAAATCTAATGCAAAAAAGTGTTGTGACTACAGGCTTATTAGCCTTATGTGCCACATATTAAAAATTTTTTTGAGAATAATCCACAAACGAATTTACACGAAATGCGAAAGTGCTATGGGAGAGTCCCAGTTCGGCTTCAAGGAGGGTATGGGCACCAGAGAAGCCATATTATCCATCCAAGTACTGGTACAGAAATGCCGCGAAGTTCAAAAAGATGTTTATATATGTTTCATTGATTATGAAAAGGCATTCGATAACGTCCAACACGACAAATTGATAAATATACTAAGGGAAATTGGAATACAAGAAAAAGAAATTAGATGCATACGCAATTTATATTGGAACCAAACTGCAAGAATTGAAATAAATGGTGATCTGACTGACGAAATTCCCATATCAAAAGGAGTCAGGCAAGGATGCATACTATCGCCGCTTCTTTTTAATATATACTCCCAAAAGATATTTAATGAGTCAATTGAAGGAGAACGAATTGGAATAAGAGTTCAGGGTAAAATTATAAATAATATACGCTATGCTGATGATTCCACAATTATTGCTAGCAGTATATCTGGGCTGCAACAACTCTTAGACAAACTCACGTACGTAAGCGAATCATATGGCCTCAAAATAAATATAAAGAAGACAAAATATATGATTGTAAGTCGAAAATATGTCAGTTGTGAAACGTCACTAAATATCAAAAACGAAAACATCGAACGCGTAAAATCTTTTACATACCTCGGCGTTTTAATTAACGACCAATGGAACACATCAAACGAAATTAAGCGTCGAGTGGAGATGGCCAGAAATGCCTTTTTTAAATACAAAAAAACACTTACAAACCATGAAATTGGTCTCAAAACGAAGGCAAGATTTGTCAAATGCTACATTTGGTCTATACTACTATATGCAGTAGAAACCTGGACCCTAAAAAGTGCAGATGAGAAAAAAATTGAAGCATTTGAAATGTGGGTATACCGAAGAATACTGAAGATACCCTATACATCGCATATTACGAATCAAGAAATTCTAAGACGAATGAACCTCGATAGGCAACTTTTACGCACCGCAAAATCAAGGAAAATCGCATACCTGGGGCACCTGATGAGGAACCATAAATATAAATTTATACAAGCCATTATTAAATGTAATATAGAAGGACACAGAACAAGAGGCAGAAGAGAGACGTACTGGTTAAGGAACATCCAAGAATGGACAGGATACTGGGATGAAACGAATCTAATATATGCTGCGAAGAATCGAGAGCTGTCAATAATTTCATAACATAAAACATTAAAATATATTAATTTGTAATACATATAGTATTGTATGATCGCTTATATCCGAATAACGGATCCGCAAATAAAGAAGAAGAAGAAAAAAACACTTCCACATTGATAGCTCCGGGAAACAATGTGCAAAAAATAAATTGAAATGATAAATTAAAATTATGACATTAAAATCTCTAGAGGATTGTGTTTTGCTGCTGTTGGTGTCATAAATTAAACAAAAGATGGGAAAATGTGTTTCAAAAATACTAACAATTTACTAACTGAGGCAAAATAGTTAATTGGACAGATGGGTTTTATTCAAAAAATAATAAAAATTATTAAAAACTTGTATATTGTGAACTATTACAATTGATGATTTGTTATTTGATTTTTTTCAATTTGTTTTTCTATATTTAAGCATAGGACCAATAAATAGACAATACTTGTTTACAAAGGTCATGGGACTAATTGATTATTATCATATCACTATACAACCCCAAAACTGTTTAAATGGCAGCAGATTAGGCAAGTTGTATTTTTACGAATACGCATTTTTCAAAGACTCAATCGAACAAAATTTGTGATTTTTTTCGATCATAGGACCACAAGACGGCTGTATTGGAGATTTTTTACGTTGTGGAACAAGTTTTTAAACTTTTAAAAAATAAGGTCTGTAATAATTGTCCTAAATTAAAAAAAGAAATCTATTGTGCTAAAATTTAAAATGTATGCTCTGTTATGTTTTTCTCTACATTAGTCCTCCTACATATCGACGCCTCCAAACAATAGTATGCTAAGTCGACTTAGCATGTTTTCAAGTTCTTTACATTTTTATATTTAACGTCCTTTAACTTAAATTCTGTCAAATTTTGGTAATAATCGGACAATCCGAACAGAAGTTATAAACAAATATTTACTTAGCATAGTACTGAAGGTCAAAGAAATTTCCAAACTTTTAGAGCTTGTCCTGCAAAACTCACTGTTCAGAATTAGCAAACTATTATTTGGAGGTGTCGAACGTCCTTTAACTTAAATTCTGTCAAATTTTGGTAATGATCGGTCAATCCGAACAGAAGTTATAAATAAATATTGACTTAGCATAGTACTGAAGTTCAAAAAAATTTCCACACTTTGAGAGCTTCTCCTGCAAAACTCACTTTTTAGACTTAGCATACTATTATTTGGAGGTGTCGATATGTGCATGTTTTTTGGATTCTTTGTCCTTGATTAATATTCTTTCATATTGTATAAATTCTCTTTTATGTGTGCCTGAAGACAAATATTTATTTTTCTTCTTAATTAAAATTATTCCTCTGGGCACCAAAATATCCAGGATTATAATTTTATTGGGAGCAAACCACATTAGAACTAATTAAACATCTTAGAAATAAGAATTGGGGAATTTTATTAAAGAAATTACTTTGTATACATTTGTAAAAAGATTTATTAGAAAATAATTAAAATTAAATTTTTAATGCCTGGACCTGCACCTCGATACATATTACCTTAGTGATATGATCACATTTTCTGAAAATTTGTCTCATGAGCTTCAATGATATGAGATAACCTCCTGTTGTCTTTTCGGTCAATTTATGCTTTTCGAAATATGGACATTGAGATTTTCCCAAAAATAGGTAAATAGGATTATAGTGTCACTGGAAGTACCACTGTGGTGCCTTTATATGTAATAGTTTTATTTTTTTTAGAAATCTATACTTCCGGCATATACCAATACCAATTTTTTTGATGCTGAAAACATATTCATTTAAAATTCCACACATTTGGAATTCAAGAAAAACCCTCAAAAATATTTTTTTTTAGAAATCTACGTTAGGGAAAAATTTTTAAACAATTCTGGCTTAAAAATATATTTTTAATAAAATCCACGCTTTTTTGATTTTTTGATGCTTAAAAAATGTTTTTAAAATTTTTAATTTTTGATGCTTTAAAATATATTAAAAATCCATTTCCTTGATCTTTTATGCTTGAAAAATATTTTCAAATCCACACTTGAAAAACATTTATTTTTTTAAATCCACGAATGGAAAAATATTTTTTAAAGGTCCACACTTATAAAAATATTTTTTTGTATCAACGTTTATGATGTTTTAGTAAATAAAAAATATTTTTTTAAATCCACATTTGTTTATTTTTTATTACTTATAAAATATTTTTTTAACCCACGCACAGTGGATCCGCTTGTATGGAGAAAGTGGTCAAAAATATTTAGAGGGTAAAAGTCAAACCCATGCGCCGGTTACAGGTTTGTGCTGCTGCGAAGAGTGTTTTTAGAAACCACGAGCGTAGCATTCTCCCCCCTTTCCCCTCTGGAGGGGGTATATGGTAAGAATTGTTTATGCTGTTAATACAAAATGACATGAACAAAGGACTAGATTATCTTATTATGCAAAAATAGGCTTGGGGAAACAAAACAATCTCCAAAACAACATAAAATCCAACCAATTTAGCGGATTAAAAAAATCAACATTTTTGTCTGAGAATTGATAAAATTTTTAATATAGGTCTTATAGCGCTCTTCCTGGAAGGCATGTACCGCCAACGTAAGAAAAGTGTGGAAGAAGATTTCATCATCTTACCACTCATACCAATTATGTTAATGTACGTGGTCGGATTACAGGGTTACACGCTAACACGCCCTATTCTAGGGCAGCTTTAGTCAGCGGCCCACCATTTATAGTCTGGCACTAGATGGCAGCTGATTTGAATACTGAATAATCTTAAACCATGAACTACTTTGGAAAATTATTCGCGAGGTGGACACTGGTGGGCATCATGACTAAAACCTTAGGTCAAATTTAAGTATATAGTCAAATTGGCATTACAAAATACACTAAGAAAATATGCAGCTAACTAGAATTCCACAGCACGCTAAAACACTATTTTTTAATGAAAATTAAGCTATTACCTCCTCCTTCAAAGTCTACTATAATATTTTGCTATACGTATTAGTTTTGGCGATATTTTGAATATATTTACTTGCACTTAAAATAAAGGTTGTACTCACAACAAAAAATATTAGTCAAATGTTCCGACTTTTGAAGCTATTCTTAAGACGATCGCGTTCGAATGAAACAAAAATTAATATATTTTTAAAAAGGTCCATGTCATAGCAGTCAGAGTTGCCAGATGTTGTACCAAAATTTTGTCATTAATTTTTTTTTATTTTTGGCCAATGGGTGGATCCACTGTGCCACGCTTGAAAAACATATTTATATTTATTTTTCAAAAATATTTTTTAAAAATCCAAATTTATAAAAAATATTTTTTTTTTAAACCACGTTGTTGATTTTTTATTACCTTAAAAAATAAAACGCATGGAAAAAGTAATTTTTTAAAAGTCCTCGCATGTGTAATGGTCGTTTTTCTTTGATTGGATTATTTCCAAAAACCATTATACACATCTCTGTTTTTTTCGATTTCCTAATTTTTGGTTTTCTTCCAAACATTCATAATTTGGTAAACTTATTATTTTTACACAATAATATATTTTTTCTAAAATTTAAATTTACTTTGAATTGTAACGCGTTGACCTTTTATAGTTTGAAAATCACTGTAGCGCATTGCAGCTGACCCCCAAGATACCAATTGCCAACAAATGCATTATTGCAGTTTCTAATCATATAACAACAATGATTACTTTATTCACATTCAACTAAATCTGACATTTCGTTTTTGATGGGTGTGATTTTAAACTTCCTTTCCTGTCTAAAAACCGAAGAGTGAGCATCCATTCCATTGGCAAAAGTTTTAAAACAACGAAGTAAGAAAAGTGCAGTAAAAATCATCTTTAACATCCAAGTGATTTGGCATATCAATAAGTGCATCAAAATTCTCGTTGAAGCAATAAACAATCTTTTCTAATTATATTTCGGAGATTGATTGTAAATGTTCTTATTTCACAGGCAATTACATTTCGTTAAACCAACATTGTCAACCAACCGGGTCTTTGGGGAATGGTAAACGTGAAACAAACGTTTTACCATAATCCCTCCCAGTTCTGCATCATTTTGTGAGCATTTATTGCTACTACCAAAATATCAGATTTTTTTCCCGAGCTTGTTGCCTTATAAAGATAAGTTGGAAGAAGAAACATTCCCCGTTCTTAAATTCTCGCATATGCCTTGTGAGTTTTGTCTTTCAAAAATTGTTCCTTCCAAACCTACGCCATTAATATTGGATAAAGGCTTCTGCACATAACCAGACGTTTGGTATGCAAATTTTACTAGGCGTTTACACACAGACAGTATTGGCAAGACAATAGCAAAGTTACAAACCATTTTCACCAATACATTCATACTTTTCTCTATACATATTTAAAAATTTATAAATGTATTTGTGAAAAAGGTTTGCATTTTTGCTATTGTCTTGCCAATACTGGCATTTGTAAACGCAGGGTTATGACCTCTAGGCTTAGCAACATTTCTGTTAAGTCAGATCAGAAAAACCAACATTGAATAACAACAACAACCACGGTAGTGATCTCCCCAAATTTTCTGTTCAACAACAACACTTCAAACAGACCATCAATCGATCACACGTTAGTCATAAATGTGACGTCATTAAATACCGCTCTGCAATCCCCAAAAACAGAATTGTTAATTGCATTTGACTGCGCTGTACCAGTCGTTTTACAGAGCAATAAGAAAAAGACGAAATCATCATCAGGCGCTAAAACATCAGTTTATTGTAATATCATATTATCAAAGACGGAGCATTATCAATTCAAAAAGCAAAACGGAACTTAATACTGGATTTTGGATATCAAAATTGAAGTCAACAGAATTCCCTAGCTTGGAACAAAAAAATAAACCTGTAATGTATTTTTAAGAAACCAAGTGCTCCCTACGCAAATCAATAAACAAAATCATAGTCTTAAGTTAATCATATTGTCTTTCGTCTAGCATTACGATGACTAGTATATAAGTTGAACGTCAACATACATATCATTAAGAAACGCTAAGGCAAAACCAAGAATTCAATATTTAATCTCATCAGACACCTGCAGAAAAGGGCCCTCTTCGTGCATCGGTGGACAATTAATGTGGTGAGTGTTTTTGATATGGTTATTCATACATAGTGTTTTGCCTTACTAATAGTGATATTTTAAAAACCACCGTTTAATAATAATCATCTGACAGAAAACTAAATTCGGCTTAAGCTAAAGTTAAGTACTTCTAAAAGTTGCATAAAAATTAAATCAAAATAATTGTGTTGTTGTATATGCTGATGTAAGCGTTTAAAGCGATATGGTCCAAAAACAAAACAAATAGAAAATTTGTTTATCAACCATATCAACTACTTAAAGTGAATGTTTAGAAGAAGTCAAGTGCATAGAATTATTGTTCTAGTGTTTCTGAAGATGATTATTACTAAATGAAAATCTTACCAGATAAAGTCTTGAAAATTACCTCATATATAAAATAAATGTAACATAATTGAAATTATAATGAAATGACAGAAAGAACTTAAAACCCGCTAATAATCATCTGAATAGATAAATTTATTGAAATTAACAATTTTACAAAAATAATGAGAATATTCAAGGAATGTGCTGTTTGCAGATGATTGTTAGCAAGTTGATCAAATGTAAGTGGAACATAAGAAACATTTAAATTATCATAGATTTTTTTTTTCTAAAATTATTCTAAAATTATTAAAATTCCCTTGCAATTTTACCTATGCGGAATAGTTTAGATGCGAAATCTGCAATTCAATACTTTGAATAATACCATAATTTTGAAGCCCATATACAAAGTGTTAATAAAGATTAGCTTTAGACTAGAATATAAAACTACGCATGATTATAATTAGAACTTATTCCCTTCTAATCATTATTAATAAAAATCTACATATGTTTTAATGAAAATGTTGTGGTTCTAGATACTTTTATGGGTGTTTCATTTTCAAAGGTAATGGTTTGGGGATAGTATAGTTTAATACTTTAGGCTTTCGTTAGGGGTTCTATAAAATATATGGCTAATAGAAACTATGGTAGGGAGGGTTTAGAAGCCAAGGTTTCTCGCAACATCTTGAGAACCAATTATTCTAAGGTTTCGTTTTAAAGGATATCTTTTTTGTAAAAGTAAAAAGAGGTTTTTGTTTTATTTTAAATTAGTCCATTTGGAGATTTCGAGTTAGAAAAAACAGGAGTCTATAATAATTTTAGTATGTTGTACCAAGAGTATTCGCTCAAGGGGAAAGGACACGAACCCCGCATCGACTGTTTGCTAGCCCTATAAATGGCTCCTACGTCCTCCTCTCTTTGGGGTATTCATCTAAAATTTTATGATATTTAGCGATCTGCTACAACAATAGAAATTGGTACGTTACACATGGAAAAAATATTTTTTAAACCAGGGATTTTTTTAAATCCACGCCTTGAAAAAGTAGTTTTTTAAAAGCATCGCATGAAAAAATATTTTTTTTTTTAAATTCACGCATGAAAAAATAGTTTGGTTAAGAATCCACCAGTGGAAAAAAGTTTTTTTTAATGCACGCTTATTGATTTTTGTTTTTAATGCTTGAAAACATGTTCTTTAAAAAATAAACGCTTGGAAAAAATATTCATGCATTTGGATTTTTTTAAATCCAAATTAGGCAACATTTTATTTTCTAACCCACCTTTAGAATAATTATTGTTTTTTTATACCCTCAGCCTTTAGGCTAAAGAGGGTATATACACTTTGATACGATGAAAATGTGCCTCATCGAAATAATGGTTTTAGACCCCAAGTATGTTTGGACGAAATGTGTTTCAGACAATTTGGTGTCGATCTAGCCATGTCCGTCCGTCTGTCTGTCTGTCCTGCTGGCTGGAGATCAATTTTTAATGGACGGACACACATCGCTAAATCGCTTTATCTCGTCAAGATATGAATTTTGGCATACCAAATAAGGGGTCTAGGACGAATATTTCGTGGTGTTACATAAACTTTTGGAGAGACAATATGTAGAATGGGATAAAAATGTGGTTCTCTACACAGAACCCATTATATATTAGGCAGTAGACCCGTTATCTAGCAAACACTTTATTGCCATTTACATCAGAGGAAAGGTCGGTAGTTTTTTCCCATATGTAGGCTTCTTTGCGAAATATATACATATGTCCTCAAGCAATTAAAATATCGACCAAAACTAAAATTTTTATAATTTTCATACAAAAGTAATGGTCCATTTCACCCGTTAAAGAATATCAGATCATCATTCAAAATTGTAGGCATCTTTTTCGACCTATACTCTTACCCGGTGCAAAATTTCGTGACTATTGATGTATAATTGCGACTTCTAGCGAGTTTATTATTACACTACAAACAAATAACGGAATATATTAGGCTGTAACTCTGTTATCTGATCATGCACACCAACATAATTGGCATCAATTGAAAGGTCAAGCGTTCCACTTTCAAGTATATCTCACTTGTCCGGAATGTCACTTCCAGGAATTAAGATATAAGCTGTATATTAAAAATTTTCACAATTTTCACACAAAAGTTTTGGTCCATTTAACCCTCTAAATATTATCCGATCGCCATCTCAAATTGCAAGCTTCTCCGTTGTGTTATACTCTTACCTTATTTAAAATTACGCGTTGATCGGACTAGAAAATAGGATAAATATTATGTTTTTGGTCCATTTCACCCGCTAAATATTTCACGATCATCACCAATAAGAATAGGGATCTATTCTGATCTGAACCCGACCTCCGTACAAAATTTCGTGACGATCGGTCCATAATTGCGACCTGGAGCGTGTTTACAATTTATAATGGACAGACGGACGGACAAAATCGCTTTATCTCGTCGAGATATGGAGATTGGTATACCACCAAACTTACCACATTGTGGTATAGGGTATAAATATAAATCGACCCTTGGGATTTTTTAAATCAAAGCTGGAAAAAATACATATATTTCAATCCACAATTTAAATACAATTTTAATTTCAACAAAACTGCCAAAGTGAATCTAATTTTTCAGTGTATCTCTTAGGTCTTAACAGCTCAACTCGAAAGAAAATTAATTAAATAAGGTGAATTAAAAGTTTTAAATAATATACATTTTATAAATCCACGCTTTGAAAATAAGTTTTTAAAAATATCTAAATTTATAAGGACCATGACATTCGTAGATAGTAATAATGACGATTGTGAATGATATTTATACATCTGAGACACATGGATGTATACATGTTGACAATACTTATACGCACCCAAAATCCCAATTGTTAAAACTCTACTAAAATCTAAGTTCTTTTTCACTTAAAACATGTTTGGGCATAAAAATAGAGGAAATTTGGATAAAAATTTAATGGCTATGGCCGCCTTAGTCCAATTTCAATACATGGAAAAATCATTTTTTTTAAAAAAAAGAAAAACTATTTTATTTATAGAACCCCGTATAAAAAAAATATTTGTTTAAAAATCCACGCATGGAAAAAATAATTTTTTAAAAGCCCCGCATGAAAAAATTATGTTGTTTTTTATTAAATTCACGCATGAAAAAATAATTTGGTTAAGAATCCACGCGTGGAAAAAAAGTTTTGTAAATGCACGAATGGAGATTTTTTACATCCACGCATTGAAAAAAATTGTTTTTTTTTTAAAAACCACGCATGAAAAAATTGTTTTTTTTTTTTTTAAACCACGCATGGAGAAAATATTTTTTTAGGTCTACGCATGGAAACTTTTTTGCTTTCTAATCCTCGCTTCTTGATTTTTTTTTAATGATTGAAAAAATGTGCTTTAAAAAAAACGATTGGAAAAAATATTCATCCATTTAATCCAGAATTTAAATGAACAGAAGGATTTTTGAATATATTGAAAATATTTTTTATTAAAGTCAAACCTTAGAAAATATTTTTTTTAAATCAACTCTGGGTGAACTTTAGTTTTAAGTATCTTTAAAAAAATCAACCCTTGAAAAAACATAATTTAAAACAAACGCTTGGAAAAATACATATTTTTTATATAAGATAAACCCATTTTTGGTCTACTCAAAATTTTCGAGTTATGCTATTCTGTGGAAACCACAGAATATTTACGTCGTTAATATCGATGAACAATTTCTGTTTTCTTTATTTCTTATAAAGGCCATCAAATCACAATAAAGAATTAAATTTTCTAAGGCCATCATATTGTTTAATGTCCTCAAAATAACAATACTTTTGTCCTTGAGAATATCAGATTTACGTTTCTTTCGTCAAAGGAATCTTTGTCATTGTAAACTATAACCCATTTGTCTTATTTAATCCCTTTGACAAATTAAATTTTACAATTGTTGTGCCACTCTGAAGAGGTCCTTTGTTTCCTTTGTCAATTATCCTTGTATTCAAGTCTATGATAAATCATTTAAAATTTGTTAGACTTTCAAAACCGGTATTGCCGCTTTGACAAAATCTTTACAATGTAATTATTGCAAAGTTCATTAACTGCTGCGAATGCTGTTCAAAACCAGACCCGCTAATAACAAGACAAAAAGAGTTGGCCATTTTGTTTTGTTTACAAATGAAGACTTTCTCTGTTTTTGGAACTTTAATTAGAAATTCAATACAATGCTCCGATGACGCCACTCGGCTTGTGCTTGTTGGAAATTATTTTCAAAAACGAATCTGTAATTAAATTAATCAACGAACTGGTTAAGGACAAATGAATGCTGGGATTTTATTTAATTTACTGGCAAAGACGAAAGGAAGTCGGGCAGAGAGAGAGAGTGTGTAACAAAGACCAAGTGATTTAAATTACTTCCAACGGATGTTCTTATTCCCATCTAGCCAATTACCATGGCTGGTCGGGCAGCAAAGTGCAAAAGGATGTTCAACTTGAAGAGATTTTCATTAAAAGATAAAAATACCAGGAACCTGAAATCTCCGATAAAAGCCACAAAGAAATCTTTAAATAAGTAAAACTTGTAGGCATAAATTGCCAAGAAGCTTCAATGGTTGATCCACAACACAGCAGGTATTAATATTTTACTGGGGGTTGGAATACTACTCCCGTTTCTCCATCATAAAGTGTATTCCATTTAAGGCCACTAATGATGTTCATATTGCAACAATATTCAAGGGAAATGCCCACTTTAATTAAATTCATGGCAGTAGAGTATAGCCCGCCTAAATCCCCTTAAAATCTCCCCATGGACAATAATGGCAAATGTCTGCCGACCGAGGTAAGTATCAGAGTTATTTATTAATTTCGTATAAACTCCTACATATAAATATATTTCGTTTAGTTTTATTATTGGTGTTGTTGTTGTTGCTGTTATTGTTATTGTTTGCCAAAGTATTATGTGGTTACTTTCGTCTTCTCTCTTTTGCAAACTTAATTAAAGACCAAGACAGAAAGAAATTCAAGTGTATTCTACATACTTGGAAATGTTTAACTTTAACTTACACCAGCAACAACAAAAATCATGTCTAGGGCTGTGGTGCGCTTTTGACAAAGTCATACTGTGAACTTCAACTTGTATTCTCCAGCCATCCCCATGAAAGAGGGAAATCTCAAAGATGTAGATATGAAAAGTTCACACATATTCACCAAAGAAGAATGGGGAAGTTTTATTTTTAGCGAAGAAGACCTTATCATGGTGTGCCGGAACAACAAGCGCAACAGCAACAACACAAGGAACAAGCACATACAGTAATTATTTTGTTGTTGAAAGTGATTTTTCTGTAACTGAAGCTTAACAAAAGCCCCAAACCAACTCACACACACACACACACAACTCACTCTCGTTCATAGACATCATTACAGAATACAATTACACCCCGGCTGGCTACTTTGTTACTTTTCCCTTATTCGCATTGTTGTCGACGTATGTAAGATATGCCTACACTCCAGAAACTGACTAGAGCGTTTTTTGCAGGCAGTTTCCTTTTCATTTGTTTGGTAATTATTGTTGTCGCATTTTTTCCTCGTCGTTGCTGTTGTTGTAGCTGATGTTGGTGTTGCTCTTGCTATTGTTTTTATTTTCTTTCTTCTATTGTCTTTAGAATGTTTTTTACGCTCTCGGTTGTTAACAGACGTTAGCCATAATAAAGTCAGACATAACTTAACACGATTATACTTAAAAAGCCACTTGAGCACGTTCCGCTGTGGTCTTTATTTGAACGTGTGTACGTAACACCATCATCATCATCATCATCATATACTAACACTAACAACAAAAACAATAAAGTACCCAAATGATATGTACATATTTCACTATCCTGAGCAGGAAAAAATAAAGCGTGCTGGAAATAAATTCCGAGAAAAATTTAATTTTGAAGACACTTTTTGGAAATGCTAATATTTTCTATTTCAAAAATAAGTTTCGAATAATTTTTGTTACAACAAAAATAATAAATAGAAAGGCGTGAAGATATGTTTAGGAAACATTTATCAATGTATAACTGATATATTCAAAATGTACAGGGGTCAGGATATACAATTTCAAACAAGAAATATATTTTAGTTTTTGTTTTTTTAACTTGGACCTAGCAAGAAGCTAAAAAGCATTCGAAGGTAAAAACAAGTAAAAAAGTATCAGTCGGCTTGGCCGACAGAGATATACCCTCAGCCTGTGTATATTGAAACAATTTTTTCCCAAAAAAACGCATGTATTTAGGGAATTTTGGGCGTTTGAACTGACAAAAATGTTGATTAGGATTAGAGATCAAAAGTTTTGCGGAGGAGATACTAAAAAGAATGGATCTCCAGCCACTACATATGGTACCATAGGTGTTTTTTACAACTTCAGGGATGTTTGCTCAAGAAGTATGGACTTGCCCCTGAAACAACTTTTACCATCGCAATTGAGGCAGCGAATGCAAGTTGCTTCAACAAAAATCAAAGTGATTCGAAAGCAGGTCTTAAAGTGAACATGTATCCGAAATTTTGTGTGGGAGGTACCGGATGGAGTGGACAAATATAGTCCATATTTGAACCTGATCTATATCTGGTACATATATTAAGATGTGTAAAGTATGGTCCAATTCGGCCACTCTCTTCAAGAGTTATCGTACGCACAATTTTACCGAACATTTTTGAACTTTTGTGGGGGAGGTACCTGAAGGAGTGGACCGATATGGCTTATCTTCGAACTTAAACTATGTTTGGACAAAATATTACTAAGACCAAACTTTGGACCGAATCGGCAGACCTGTTCGAGAGTTATTTTGCCCTCCAACCTCCTCACACGGTGTCATAGGGGTTTTTTGCAACTTTCAGGCTATTTTCTCAGGAAGTATGGACTTGCCCCTGATGAAACTTATACCGTCGTATGGAGGGCAGTGAATACAAGTTGCTAAAGCAAAAATCAAAGCGATTCGAGAGATGGTCCTAAACTGAACTTTTCCAAATTTTTGTGTGGGAGGTACCCGACGGAGTGGACCAATTGAGTCCATATTAAAACCTGATCTAAGTCTGGTACACGCTCCACGATGGGCAAAGTATGGACCATATCGGTTACTCCCTTCAAGAGTTATCGTGAGCACAAGTTTTCCGAAAATTTTTGAACATTTGTGGGGGAGGTACCTGAAGGAGTGGACCTATATGGGCCATCTTCGAACTTAAATCAAATCTGGACAAAATATTTCGATACCCAAAATTTGAACCGAATCGATTGATCCGTTTGAGAGTTATCGTGCGCACCAGCCAGCCAGACAGACGGACAGACAGACAGACGGACGGACATTGCTCAATCGACTCCAAATTGTCTGAAACACATTTCGTCCAAACATACTTGGGGTCTAAAACCATTATTTCGATGAGGCACATTTTTGGTCGTATCAAAGTGTAAATACCCTCTTTAGCCTAAAGGCTGAGGGTATAAACATTTATCAATGTATAACTGACACATATGCAAAATGTGCAGGGGTCAGGATATACAATTTCAAACAAGAAATATATTTTAGTTTTTTTTTTTTTGTTAACTTGGACCTAGCAAGAAGCTAAACAGCATTAATAAGTAATGTTAGAGGCAATTTTGAATTGTTGATGCTAAGAAAAAATTGTAAAATCCCTATGGTTGGAAATTTTTTTGGACAAAATCCACGCTCTTGTATTGTTGATGATTAGTAATTTTTTTAAGAAGTCATAGTTTGAAAAAGTCTTCGCTTAGAAAATATATTTTTTTTAAATCCACGCTTGGAAAAAGCATTTATTTTTTAAATCAATGCTTGCAAAAAAATATTTTTTGTAAATCCACGCTTGGATAAAACATTTTTTTTAATTCACGTTTGTAAAAAATATGTTTTTTAATTCACGCTTGGAAAAATATATTTTTTTAAATCCACGCTTAGAAAATAAATTTTAAAATACACGCTTGGAAAATATTTAAATTAAAAAATATTTGGAAAAATATATAAAAAAAATCCACGCTTGGAAAAATATTTAAAAAAAATCCACGCTTGGAAAAATATTTAAAAAAAAATCCACGCTTGGAAAAATATTTAAAAAAAATCCACGCTTGGAAAAATATTTTTTTAAAAATCCACGCTTGGAAAAATATTTTTTGAATCACGCTTGAAAAAATATATTTTTTAAATTCACCCTTGAAAAAATATATTTTTTAAATCAACGCTTGAAAAACTATTTTTTTAAATCCACGTTTGGACAAATATTTTTATAAATAAACGCTTGAAATAATATTTTTTAATCCACGCTTGGAAAAAAATATTTTTTTTTATAAAATGCACGCTTGGAAAAATATTCTTTTATAAAAATCAAGGCTATGATTTTTTTATAAAAATTAGCCCTTTGAAAAATGTTTTTTTTTTTTATAAAAATCCATGCAGGAAAAATATTGTTTTATAAAAATTTACGCTTCAAAAATTATTCCACGCGTGGAAAAATATTTTTTTATAAAAATTCACGCTTCGAAAAATCTTCCACGCTTGGAAAAATATTTTTTATACCCTCATTTATACCCTCATAGCCATGTCCGTCCGTCTGTCTGGAGCGCACGATAACTCTGAACGGGTCAACCGATTCGGTCCAAAATTTGGCTTTGGTAATATTTTGCCCAAACTTAGTTTAAGTTCGAAGATGGGTTATATCAGTCCACTCCTTCCGGTACCTCCCCCACAAAAGTTCGAAAATGTGCGGAAAATTTGTGCGAACGATAACTCTTGAAGGAAGTAACCGATTTGGTCCATACTTTGCACATCGTGACTAAGACGAGGTTCCAATATGGACTCAATCGGTTCACTCCTTCGGGTACCTCCCACACAAAATTTCCGAAAAGTTCACCTTAGGAAAAATATTGTTTTATAAAAATTTACGCTTCAAAAATTATTCCACGCGTGGAAAAATATTTTTTTATAAAAATTCACGCTTCGAAAAATCTTCCACGCTTGGAAAAATATTTTTTATACCCTCATTTATACCCTCATAGCCATGTCCGTCCGTCTGTCTGGAGCACACGATAACTATCGAACGGGTCAACCGATTCGGTCCAAAATTTGGCTTTCGTAATATTTTGCCCAAACTTAGTTTAAGTTCGAAGATGGGTTACATCAGTCCACTCCTTCCGGTACCTCCCCCACAAAAGTTCGAAAATGTGCGGAAAATTTGTGCGAACGATAACTCTTGAAGGAAGTAACCGATTTGGTCCATACTTTGCACATCGTGACTAAGACGAGGTTCCAATATGGACTCAATCGGTTCACTCCTTCGGGTACCTCCCACACAAAATTTCCGAAAAGTTCACCTTAGGACCTACTCTCGAATCGTTTTGATTTTTGTTTTAGCAACTTGTATTTATACGACGGTATAAGTTTCATCAGGGGCAAGTCCATACATCCTGAGAAAATAGCCTGAAAGTTCCAAAAACCCCTATGACACCGTGTGTAGTGAGTGGAGCGCAATATAACTCTCGGATCTCCCGATTCAGTTGAACTTAGTTTAAGTTCAAAGATGGGTTATATCGGTCCACTCCTTCAGGCACCTCCCCCACAAAAGTTCAAAAATGTTCGGAAAAATTGTTCGTACGGTAACTCTTGAAGGGAGTGGCCGAATTGGTCCATACTTTACACATCCTAATATATCTACCAGATATAGATCAGGTTCAAATATGGACTATATTTGTCCACTCCATCCGGTACCTACCACACAAAATTTCGGATAAGTTAACTTTAAGACCTGCAATCAAATCACTTTGATTTTTGTTGAAGCAACTTGCATTTGCTGCCTCAATTACGATGGTAAATTTTTTTCTGGGCCAAGTCCATACTTCTTGAGCAAACAGCCCGAAAAGTGCAAAAAAACCCTGGCTGGAGATCCTCTTCCATAATGGTCAATATCGATCCATTCCTTTAACTATCTCCTCCGCAAAACTTTTAATCTTTAATCCTAATCAACATTTTTGTCGGCTCATACATCCAAAATGTTTAAAACCCCCTAAACACATACGTGTTTTGGAAAAAAAAATTTCAACATACATAGGCTGAGGGTATATCTCAGTCGGCAAAGCTGACTGATACTTTTTTACTTGTTTTAAATCCACGCTTGGAAAAATATTTTTTTTATAAAAATCCACGTTTGGAAAAATATTCTTTTATAAAAATTAACTTTTAAAATAATATTTGTTTTTATAAAAATCCACGCTTGGAAAAATATTTTCTCACAAAAATTCACCCTTCAAACAATTTTTTTTTTATAAAAATCCACGGTTGGAAAAATATTTTCTCACAAAAATTCACCCTTCAAAAATTTTTTTTTTTATAAAAATCCACGCGTGGAACTATATATTATTTATAAAAATCTAGGCTGGAAGAATATTTATTTTATAAAAATCCACGCTTGGAAACATATTTTTTATAAAAATCGACGCTGGAAAAATATTTTTTATAAAAATCGACGCTGCAAAAATATTTTTTTAATAAAAATCCACGCTTGGAAAAATATTTTTTTTTATAAAAATGAATGCTTGGAAAAATATTTTTTATAAAAATCCACGCTTGAAAACAATTTTTTATAAAAAATTCACGCTTCGAAAAAAAATTTTATAGAAATCCACGCTGGAAAAATGGTTTTTCATAAAAAACCCACGCTTGAAAATATATATTTTTTTATAAAAATCCACGCTGGAAAAATATTTTTTTATAAAAATCCAGGCTTGGGAAAATATATTTTTATAAAAATCCACGCTTCAAATAATTTTTTTTTTACCAAAAATCCGCGCTAAAATCATATTTTTTACAAAAAAAATCCAGGTTTGAAAAAAATATTTTTTACAAAATCAATGCTTTTGAAATTTTGATGCATAGAAAAAATAAAAAAAACTTTGAAAATAGAAAAAAATATATATTTGCAAAAAATCTACGCTTAGCAAACAGTTTTTTGCAAAAAATCCACACTATGATATTTTTTAAAAATCCACGCTTAAAAATTTTTTTTTAAAAATTCACGCTTTTAATTTTTTTATGCGTAAAAAAATAAAGGGCCATGGTTGGATAAAAAATACTTTTATATAAAAATCCACGCTTAAAAAAATATTTGTTTTTTTATACACGCTTGGAAAAATATTTTTTATAAAAATCTATGCTTGGAAAAAGCATTTTTTTACAAAAACCCACGTAAGGAAAAAATATTTTTTTATAAAAATCCACGCGTGGAAAAATATTTTTTTTATAAAAATCCACGCTTGGAAAAAGCTGAAACCAAAAACTTTTTTTAAATCCACGCTTCGAATAATATTTTGTTTATAAAAATCTACGCTTGGAAAATATTCTTTTATAAAAATCCACGCTTGGAAAAATATTTTCTTTATAAAAATCGATGCTTGGGAAAAGGATTTTTATACCCTCAGCCTTTAGGCTAAGGAGGGTATATCACCAATATTTTTGAAAATTTAACATAGCTGAAGCCAAGGTTTACCCTTTCAGAATACGCGACTTGTGGTTCTATATTATACAAATTAAATATTTTTGGGTAAAATTAAATGTTGTTGGACGTGGCAAAAAATATTGGCCTTAAAAGATAATTTGTGTGGAAACTGTGGCTATATTTATGTTAAAAAATGGGTAAAAATGGGTTGAAGCCACCATGTCTTTTTTTGTTTTCTCTCGATTTGTGAGTAAACCACACTTCTCTCGATTTTCCTGTCAAAGTAAAAGTAGAAGCAAACTAAATAAGGATCATCTCACTAATGTATTACTTTTCAAAATTTGAACTGCTTCTACCATTAAATGATGCTGACATTTTGAAGCCAGTTTTACAGTGTTTTTTGACATTTTCTTCTAACTTCTGCAAACAGGTTTTACAAAAAATCGTATATAGGATTGTAGGACTCGCGATTCTGAGTTATTTGATATATGTGTCGTGAATGTAGTCTACAAAGCTTTATAGAAATCTGCATCCAAATACGGAAATTTTGTGCGAACATTTTTCTAAAAATCATATTTTTCGGGCCTAATTTTTATAATTGTCATTCGATTTCCTCGTACTTGATTGCACATTTTAGTTTTTTACGTTCCGGATCTAATAAATCATTCCCCGTGAAAATCCATCCACAAAAACGCGAGTTACAAGAAAGTCCAAAGTAGAAAAATCACCTAAAATTGTTTATGGAAATATCGCGTATTTTATCGCGTTTTCTGCGGTTTGTTTCCACTGCAATAAAACAACTAATACAGCATCTTCGTTTTATCGGAAACAGAGTTTTGAAAACTTCACTGATAAGGGAGATACATTAATTTTATCCCAAAAAATAGTGTGTGATGCTACATCCACGGTTCTTAATTGATCGCCTTGAAATAGATATATATCGATGTAGGTTTTCATGGTGGACATTGAAATTGGATGCGGACAAAAATTGTATGCACTTTGCGCAAATTAGCGATATTTTATAGGTATTTTAATGCTAAAATGCAGCTGATGCTACATCTTAGCGTCCAAATTAAATTTCGAAAAATATATACAAATTAACAGATATGGTCTTGCTGTACATGAAAATCACATGCGGACAAAATGATTTTGATAATTAAGCGATTTACACGTATTTTAAAATGCATATAAATAAAAATGGGTTATTTGACCTCTATTTCCATTTCAGAAGCTTTGACATATATCCTCATCAACACAATTAGCTTCCCTAATGGCAAAGCTTTAAAATAAAGCAAAATCCGTCAATTTTGTTAGGGGATTTAAGCAAAATGAAGAAAGTATTCCTATAAATTTTTACAATATTTTCTACTACATAATGCATGTGAAAAAATATTTTTTCAAACAAAAAATTATTTTTTGACCAAAATATATGCTTATTTTGGCTGTAACATCCAAACTATAACACCAATCTGTATGATTGCAGTCTCATTTGATACGCCGTGAAGTTTGGATCCACAACAATTTTTTATGTAATTATATGACCACTAAATGGGCTTTAATTTTGAAAAAAGTAGACTTATATTCAATAATTTAGCAATTTTATGTACATTCCGTGAATTCTGTGTAACATTTTGCAGGTATTATGCAATCTACTCGCTGAAGCCACTTCGAGAGAACTTTTTTGTAACAATTGTGCTCATTAAAATAATTAGCGTTTTTATAATATTTTCTTTCTTAAAAAGCGAAATAAAAGCGCCGTAACTTTTGTCGCAACAACCAAAAATTGGCTCGCGACCAGATTCGTACTGGGAATCTTTTTCTTAACCTACATATCAAAAATCGGTGATGTAGCGCGAAAAAAAATTATCCTTTTTTTCTGAAATGGAATATGAAATAATTGACAATATTCCTGATATACACTTTCATACGGGCAAAATGTGCCTCATCGAAATAATGGTTTTAGACCCCAAGTATGTTTGGACGAAATGTGTTTCAGACAATTTGGAGTCGATTGAGCAATGTCCGTCCGTCTGTCTGTCTGTCCTGCTGGCGCACGATAACTCTCGAACGGATGAACCGATTCGGTTCAAATTTTGGCTTTCGTAATATTTTGCCCAAACTTAGTTTAAGTTGAGCTACATCGGCCCACCCCTTCCGGTATCTCCCCCACAAAAGTTCGAAAATGTTCGGAAAGTTTGTGCGCACGATAACTCTTGAAGGGAGTGACCGATTTGGTCCATACTTTATATAGTGTAAAATTTCTACCAGAGTAATATGAGGTTCCAATATGGCCTCAATAGGTCCACTCCTTCGGGTACCTCCCACACAAAATTTCGGAAAAGTTCAGTTTAGAACCTGCTCTCGAATCGTTTTGATTTTTGTTGCTGGAACTAGTATTCACTGCCCTCCACATGACGGTACAAGTTTCATCAGGGACAAGTCCATACTTCCTGAGGAAATAGCATGAAAGTTGCAAAAAACCCCTATGACACCGTGTAAGGTGGTTGGAGCGCACGATAACTCTCGAACGGATCTGCCGATTCGGTCCAAAATATCGTCTTAGTAATATTTTGTCCAAACATAGTTTAAGTTTGAAGATAAGCCATATCGGTCCACTCCCCCACAAAAGTTCAAAAATGTTCGGAAAAATTTTTCGTACGGTCACTCTTGAAGGGAGTGGCCGAACTGGTCCATACTTCATACATCCTAATATATCTACCAGATATAGATCAGTTTAAAATATGGACTATATTTGTCCACTCATCCGGTACCTCCCACACATAATTTCGAATAAGTTCACTTTAAGACCTGCTATCGAATCACTTTAATTTTTGTTGAAGCAACTTGCATTCGCTGCCTTAATTACGATTGTAAAGTTTTTTTCAGGGACAAGTCCATAATTCTTGAGCAAACAGCCCGAAGGGTGTAAAAACCCCCTATGGCACCATGTGTAGTGGCTGGAGACACACTTCCTTAATGGTCAATCCATTCCTTTAAGTATCTCCTCCGCAAAACTTTTGATATTTAATCCTAATCAACATTTTTGTCGATTCATACGCCCAAAATGTTAAAAACCACCTAAATACATACGTTTTTTGGGAAAAACAATTGTTTCAATATTCACAGGCTGAGGGTATATCTCTGTCGGCAAAGCCGACTGATACTTTTTTACTTGTTTTTATAAAAATCCATGCGTGAAAAATATTTTTTATAAAAATTCGCGCTTCGAAAAATTTTTTATACAAATTCCAGCTGGAAAAATGGTTTTTTATTAAAATCCACGCTGGAAAAATATTTTTTTATAAGAATCTAGGCTTGCAAAATATTTTTTTTTTATAAAAATCCACGCTAAGAAACATATTTTTTTTTTCAACAAATCCAGGTTTGAAAAAAATATTTTTTACAAACTCCAAGCTTTTGAATTTTTGGTGCGTAGAAAAAATTAGAAAATATGGAAATAAAAAATATTGCAAAATATCCACGCTTTAAAAAATAATTTTTTAAAAAACCACGCTTTTAAATTTGTATAAGCATATAAAAATTAAAGGGCCATGGTTAAACAAATAAGTTTTTTGGCAAAAAAAATCCACACTGAAAAAGATATTTTTTTATAAAAACCCATGTTTGGAAAAAATATTTATTCATTTGCAAATAGTATTTAATTTTAAAAAAATCAACGCTGTTTTTAATGATATTTTTACACCTAAGACACAAGGTTGTATACGTGTTGACAATACTTATACGCGCCCAATATCACAATGTTTTAAACTCAACTAAAATCAAGGAATTTTTTCTTTTTAAAATCTTTTGGGCATAAACTTGTCCACTCTATAAATTATTCTAAAAAGACAATCGTATAATTTCGCTAATGAAAGTCCCTTTTTATGAGCAAGGACTACATGAATTACAACAGTTCAACAGTACATATAGTCCTCCTTCATACAATGGAAGTAATTTGCGTATGTCTACTATTGTTCTTTTAGAAAAAAATGCGTTAAAGAAATAAATTCGTATTTATTAATATTTTTGGATTCCATAGATTCTAATTCAATTTTGCACAAAACAAAGAAAATAATAAAAATGTCCTCAAAATATGTTTTAGAATTAAAATATTTTTGGAAAAAATTTTTAATGTATCATTTGAAGTGCATAAAATAAGTACGAATAATATAGTTTTGTCAAAGTATTTTTCATGGACCTAGAATGAAGGTAAAAAACCATTCGTAGATGCGATTTTGAAGGATTTTTTTATTTGAAATGCTTTTTGATATATAATCGTAGAATTTTCCAAATAATAGTTCATTTTATGAGGAATTGTAGGCTGTGTAGCCTCATTCAACATAGTTTTCGTTTAAATTCGCATAGAAGCCGCGGCCTCATAAGAACATCAAAAAATGTACGTATCCATAGGGTTATTACCCACCATAGGAAAAATTAAGCAAAAAGTAAAAAGTATATAATGATTATTATACTCTCAACCTTTAGGCTTTGATAGGACAAAAATTGTCATCTGGATGTCTTCTCAAGACAATTGAAGACACCTCGAAATCGTTTATACACAACCGAAGACCTCTTGAAGTCTTCTATGCATAGTAAGGACTTCTTAAAGTCTTCTTTTGACAATTGAATATCACTTTAAATCTTTTATTGACAAGTGAAGACCTCTTGTAGTCTTCTATACATAGTGAGGACTTCATGAAGTATTCTTTTGACAATTGACAACTTTAAATCTTTTATTGACAAAATAAGACCTCTTGAATCTAGATAAGCTATGACCTCTTGCAGTTGGCTATTGAATGTTGAAGGCCTCTTTATATATTTTATTGACCATAATGAAATCATCTATTGACAATTGGAGACCTGTTGTGTCGTCTGTAGACAATGGAAGCGCTGTTGAGGTCTTCCATACACCTCTTTAGGCCTTTAATAGACTATTGAAGACCTCTTAAAGTCGTTCTGTAGGCAGACCTCTTAAAGTCGTTCTAAAGCCGCCTCAAACCTGAAGACCTGTTGAGAACTTCTATAGAACTATAGAACTTCTATAGACCTTTGAAGCCTTCGTGAGATATTTTATAGTCAGATTGGTATAAAGTTTGTCGTGGACAGGTGCGGAAGCTCCAGGGTGAATAACTAACGTACCTAATAGGCACCATACCTATGGAGGGGAAAGGAAACCGACCTCATAGGTTATTTAAGAAATGTGTCCTCATGCGTTGACTTTTATAAGGAAAGCGACCTCAAAGACCTAGTTCTTAGGCCGACATCTTTAAGAAAGGCGGGTTCATATGTAAACTTCTCTATGAACGCGACCCCACAGGTCGTATTCTATATGGAAGACAACTTCTTTAGGTGGACATGTATACGAAAGGTGACCTTTAAGCAATTTGACCTCAAAGGTTGACCTTAATAAGGCTTCTCGAATGACGCTCTAATATATGGATCTGTAAAGAGAGTGACCTTATAAGCAGATTTTAATAAAGAAGATGGCCGCATGGTTCGACTGCCAAGGAAAGCGAATTCATACTTTGATTTCTCTAAGCAGGATGACCCTTTAAGTTGGTTTTTATAAGGAAAGCGACCTCATAGGTCGACTTATTTAACGTATTATTTAACGTATTATCATACGTTGACTTTTATAAGGAAAGCGACCTCATAGGTCAACTTCTTTAAGGAAAGTGACCTCATGCGTTGGTTTTTATAAGGGCAGCCACCTCCTTACATCTCCCAAAGACATTGACCTCATAAGTAGACTTCATTAAAGGAAGGTGACTTCATCTGCCGACTTTTGTAAGCGACCTCAATGCTCGACCTATCTAAGGGTCGACTTCTTTATGAAAGACGAGCTCATAGGACAACTTTTCTAAAGGTGGGCGACTGCATAGTTAGACTTTTCCATGAACGCAACCTCATAGGACGACTTCTATAAGATAGACGACCTCAATAGGTCGTCATGTCATAAAAAGGTGACCCAATAATTCTGCATCTCTAAAGGGAGTGTCCTCATAAGTCGATTTTAATAAGGAAGGTGGCCTCATGGTTCGAATGCTAAGGAAAGCGAAGTCATTACTTGACTTCTCTAAGGAGGTTGCCACCATAGGTCAACTTATCTAAAGAGTACGAGAGCGGTTTTATACGTTGACTTCTTTTAGGAAGGCGACCACAAAGTTCGACTTTTATAAGAAAGATAACTTCTTAGGTCGACTTCTCTCAGAATGACGGCCTCATAAGTTGACTTCTTTAAGGAACGTGACCCCATACATTGACTTCTTTAAGGAAGATGGAAGATAAAAGGAAGGCGATTTCATAGGTGGGCTGCTATAAGAAAGCGATTTCATAGGTTAACTTCTATAAGAAAGACGATCTCATTAGGTCGACTTGTCTTAGAAAGGTGACATAACAGCGCGACTTTTCTATGAAAGATGGTCTCATAGGTCGATATATCTAAGGTGGATGAGGGCGTCCTTCTTCTCTTAGTAAGGCGAACTCATAAGTTGACGAAACGATAACCTCAAAAAAAAACTAGTAAAAATTTATCAGCCGGCTTTGCCGACAATATAATCTTAGACTTTGTGAATCCATCAAAGATATGTGTGTATTTAGGGAATTTTCAGACTTTTGTGGCCCTTTTTGGACGTATGAACTTGCCGACAAAAATATGTTTGGATTTAAGCTCAAAAGTGCTGCAGAGAAGGTACATGAAGGTATGGATCGACATATTCAATTTTCGAAGTGGGTCTTATTTTGGGAGTCATTCCTTTCGATACATATAGCGCCCACCAGTCAATTCAGTGGGTTACCAGCTATAATTTAGAGCTTTTGTACATTATATCAGGAAGTACATATGTACTTGTCTAAGAAAAACACAATAACACTCTAAACACTACCGCATGGAGTACATTCGATTAAAATTTCCGAAAGATCATCGAAATTACATTAATTGCACTTAAACAAAAATGTTGAACTTTTGTGAGGGAGGTACCATTAGAAGTGGAACATTATGGCCCATTTTTGAACTTAAACTAAGTTCGGAAAAAATATTACGAAAGTCAAATATTAAACCATCCCTAAACTTCATTTTTAAAGGTATTTTTAGCGAAGCTATGACTTCGTGGATTTATAAAAAAAAATTCAGAGACCTATAGACTTCGTGGATTTATAAAAAAATCAGGGACCTGAAAACTTCGTGGATTTATAAAAAAATCAGAGATCTGAAAACTTCGTGGACTTATAAAAAAATATTCTCAGGGACCTGAAAACTTCGTGGATTTATAAAAAAATCAGGGACCTGAAAACTTCGTGGATTTATAAAAAAATCAGAGATCTGAAAACTTCGTGGACTTATAAAAAAATATTCTCAGGGACCTGAAAACTTCGTGGACTTAAAAAAAAATATTTTCAGGGACCTATAGACTTCGCGGATTTACAAAAAATATGTTTTTGGAGCTTCAAGACCTCGTTGACTTTTAAAAACATTTTCAGGGACCTCTGGACTTCGTGGATTTACACAAAATATTTTCAGGAGCTATAAAAATATTTCCAGGGGCCTATAAGAGTTTGTAAATTTTGAAAAAACAAGTAAAAAAGTGTCTGTCGGCTTTGCCGACCGATATATACCCTCTGCCAATGTGAAGCGAAACTTTCACCTCCGGACAGATCGAATGAATTTAAGGTGTCTTCAGAATTTTGTGGCCCTTTTTGGACATTTGAACTTGCCGACAAAAATGTGGAATAGGAATTAACTTCACTAAGACACAAATGTTGAACTTTTGTAGGGCAGGTACTTTTAGGGAGAACCGATATGGGCCATTTTAGAACTTAAACTAAATTTTGATAAAATATTAGGAAATCCAAAGTTTGGACCAAATTCGTTGCCCCATTCAAGTGATATCGTCCTAGCATTTTAGTGACCGGTATTGACCATGAAACTAAGTTGGGATATAATTTGACGAAGACCAAATTCTGGACCAAATCGGTTGAACAGTTCGAGAGTTATCGTGCTCTCCGACCGCCACATATGGTGACGTAGGGTTTTTTTTACACCTTTCGGGCTGTTTTCCCAAGAAATATGGACTTTCCCCTGAAAAAACTTTTTCCGTCGTAATGGAGGTAACGAATGCAAATTGCTTCAACAAAAATCAAAGTGATTCGAGAACAGGTCTTGAAGTGAACTTATCCGAAATTTTGTGTGAGAGGTACCAGAAGGAGTAGAAAAATATAGTCCATATTCGAAACTGATCTATATCTTGTAGATATATTAGGATGTGCAAAGTATATATTACATCGGTCACTCCCTTCAAGAGTTATCGTGCGCAAAATTTTTCCGAACATTTTTGAAGTTTTGTGGGGAAGGTACCTGAAGGAGTGGACCGATATAGCCCATCTTCGAATTTAAACTATGTTTTAATAAAATATTACGAATGCCAAATTTTGGACCGAATCGACAGATCCGTTCGAGAGTTATTATGCGCTCCATCCACTACACAAGGTGTCATAGGGCCTTTTTGCACCTTTCCGGCCATCTTTTCAGGAAGTATGGACTTGCCCCTGATAAAACTTGTACCGTCGTAGGGGGGAAAGGGAATACAAGTTGTTGCAACAAAAATCAAAGCGATTCGAGAGCAGGTCCTAAACTGAACTTGTCCGAAATTTTGTGTGGGAGGTACCCGCAGGAGTGAACCGATTGCGTCCATATTGGAACCTCATCTAAGTCTGGTAGAAATTTCACGATGTGCAAAGTATGGACCAAATCGGTTACTGCCTTCAAGAGTTATCATGCCCACAAATTTTCCGAACATTTTGCAACCTTTGTGGGGGAGGTACCGGACGGAGTGGACCGATATAGCTCACCTTCGAACTAAAACTAAGTTTGGACAAACTATTACGAAAGCCAACATTTGAACCTAATCGGTTCATCCGTTCGAGGGTTATCGTGCGCACCAGCCAGCCAGACAGACGGACGGACATTGCTAAATCAACTCCAAATTGTCTGAAACACATTTCGCCCAAACATACTTGGGGTCTAAAACCATTATTTCGATGAGGCACATTTTGCCCCTTTCTAGCCTAAAGGCTGAGGGTATAAATATTATCAGAGACCTCTAAGACCTCGTGGATTTTTAAACATATTTTCAGGGACCTATAGACTTCGTGGATTTACAAAAAATATTTTCAGGTGCTATAAGACCTCGTGGAATTTTTAAAAATATTTTCAGCGAACCTAAAAGACTTCGATGGTTTTTAAAAATATTTTCAGGGACCTATACGACTTCGTGGATTTACAAAAAATATTTTCAGGAGCTATAAGACCTCGTGCTTTTTTAAACATATTTTCAGGACCTATAAGACCACGTGGGGTTTTAGACTTGTGGATCTATACAAAATATTTTCAGGGACCGATAGACTTGGTGCATTTACAAAAAAAAAAAAAAAAAAAACAATATTTTCAGGAGCTATTAGGCCTCCTGGATTTTTAAACATATTTTCAGGGACCTATAAGATTTTGTAAATTTTGAAAAAAATATTATCAGGGACCTACTACACCTCTTGGATTTTTTGAAATATTTTCAGAGACCTCTAAGACCTCGTCGATTTTTAAAAAGATTTTTTCAGGGAACCTATAAGACTTCGTTGATTTTTAAGACTATTTTCAGGGACCTATAAGACTTCGTGGATTTATAAAAAGTATTTTCAGGGACCTATAGTCTTTTTAGATTTACAAAAAATATTTTTAGGAGCTATAAGACCTCGTGGACTTTTAAAAATATTTTCAGGGACCTATAAGATTTTGTGAATTTTGAAAAAATATTATCTGGACTTCTAAGACCTCGTGGATTTTTAAACATATTTTCAGGAACCTATTAGACCACGTGGGGTTTTAAAATATTTTCAGGGACCTATAACACTTCTTGGTTTTCTTTTTAATATTTTCAGAGACCTATAAGACCTCGTGGATTTAAAAAAATATTTCAGGCACCTATAAGACCTCGTACATTTTGAAAATATTTTCAGAGACGTATTTTTGGATTTTTAAACATATTTTCAAGAACCTTTAAGACCACGTGGAGTTTTAGAAATACTTTCAGGGGCCTATAACACCTCTTGGATTTTTAAAAATATTTTCAGCGAAACTGAAAGACCTCGTGTATTTTTTAAAAATATTTTCAGGGAACCTATAAGACCTTGTGAATTGTTAAAAATTATTTTCACACGCCTATAAGATCTCGTGCATTTTTAAAAATATTTTCTGAGACCTATAAGATCTCGTGGATTTTTAAAAAATATTTTCAGGGACCTAGACCTTGTGGATTTTGAAAAAATATTTTCAGCGAACCTAAAGACCTCGTTGATTTTTCAAAAATATTTTCAGGGACCTAGACCTCGTGGATTTTTAAACATATTTTCATTAACCTATAAGACCTCGTGGATTTTTTAAAAATATTTTTAGGGACCTATAACAAATCTTAAATTTTTTTAAATATTTTCAGGGACTTCTAAGACCTCGTGGATTTTTTAAAAAAATATTTTAAGGGACCTATAACAAATCTTATATTTTTTAAATATTTTTAGGGACTTCTAAGACCTCGTGGATTTTTTAAAAAATATTTTCAGGCACCTATAAGACCTCGTTTTTTTGAATATTTTCAGAGACCTTTAAGACCTCGTGGATTTTTAAAAAGTAAAAAAGTCCAGGTCATAATGATCAGATGGGCATTGAAAAATTCGCAACCTAATTGAGTGTCTTGAACAAATTCAGTTCAGAAAATCTACGCTTAGTAATCAGAATTTTGATAACCCAATTTTTTTTAACCTAATGAACAGATTAGCCTTTTGGTTTGAAAATCTTTGCATAATGGACAAAAGACTTGTTAAAAATTAGATAAAAATCCCCATCTATTGGTCAGATTAGCCTTAAAGAGTTTAGTTTAAAAAAACAATTGGGTTAAAAGCCCTTAAAACATAAGACAACAGTCCATTCCAAAAATAAATTTCTTTCAATTTCGTACTGAAAAAAATTATCATTCTATTTTTGTTTTCAAAAATAATTCAATTATTATTATTAAAACAAAAATTAACCCAAATTACCTGCAATAAATTCAAGCTATCATCCACAACATCTGCAACGACAACAGCAACAGTAGCAGGAAACAACAGGAATTCCTTGATTAATAACTTTTGGCGTAAGTTAATTTTTCTGGTCGTTAATTTTTTTTCTATGCCAATGCACACACTCATACACACGTTAACAATTTAATCGACGATATTTATCAAATATTTATGAAAATCAGTGTGGGCTCACACTCACGCACATTAATAATTTCTTAATTTCCGTTTCCTATTTCCGCTAAAGTACCACTATGTACTACACATAACGTCAGAGGTCGGCCGGTGGAGATCTTGAGAGCAACGTGTGGCGTATAAGCGATTTTTAATTGACTGACTACGTTTCACCACCGATTAAAGTTCAGTAGGTTTGGCATTACCCGTATTTACAGCACGCATTAAATTCGTAGCAGAAGAGGAAGCTTTCAGCACAGCTTGCAGTGTGTGATTTTTATTTTTTTTTTTATTTTATTTCTTCCTCAAAACCGACAAATAAAAAACCTTGAATATTTTTTTTTAGCAGGCTTAACACAACTTTTTTGTTACTTTTTCTTTTATTTTTTCGTCGTCGTTCTTATTGTTGTTTTATTCACTGCTCATCATTTAAGATGTTTCACAACAACACCTGCTTTAAAAACAAAAGCTTACACTTACAGGGATTATAAAACAGATTTTATTCTTCTTTATTTCGTATTGTTGAAGTTTTATCGTTGTGTGCGTGTTAAAATATTTTCTTTGGTTGTTGTTATGGCCACACTACACACGGCAGAATTGTTACCAGAGGTACATAGAGGATGGGAGGTCTGGGGAATTTGTTCACCTCTTCACTTATTTTTTCTTTATAAAATTTTTGCTAAATTTTCTGATGACATTTAGTATCCGTCCTCGACAACCGTTACCGTTGAAGTTTCGTTATCAACTGAATGCTTGACGCTCGTTTGCCAGAATCAACATCGTGCCTGTTAAACGACTTTTTGTTGTTTCATCTCCTGCTTGCCACCGTGCTCAAACAGCCCAACGCAACGCAACACATCACAACCATAATCCCAAGTCATTTTGGTTTGTCTATGTCTGGCTTTTGGTAAAAGCGTACATCTTTGCAAAGCAGTGGGTGTGTGTGATTGTGGGAGGATGGGTGTGTAATGTTGTTGTCATTGAGGATACCATCAACCATAATATGCAAGTATGTGTGCTTACTGTTAAAGTTGTGCCATGGTGGCCCAAGGAAAAGTCAAACACTTGCTGTTGCATTTTCATTTAGAATGTGCGTTGAGAGAGTGTGCCTGTGAGTGTATGAGAATCTACGTTGTTAACATTTGTTTTCATTGTATGAAGTACTCAAGATATAGCGGTCGCTAGCGACAGCTATTATTTGCATCAACAACAGGTTATATGAGAGCTCTTCTAATTGTATCCGGCGAATCTGTGTTGTGTGTGCTCTCAGCCCCACGCTCTCAAAAAATTTCGAAAAACACGCTCTCAACTGTTAATAACATAGCCAGAGAAAAACAACATAACTTCCCATGTTAATATAAAAACATAGCATTTTAATAACATTCAAAAAAATCTTTTAAAAAATCCACGCCTTATGGTCCGAGGAAACTTAAAAAAAAATTATTAAAAAAATCCACGTCTTATGGTCCGAGGAAACTTAAAAAAATTTATTAAAAAAATCCACGCCTTATGGTCCGAGGAAACTTAAAAAAATTTATTAAAAAAATCCACGCCTTATGGTCAGAGGAGCCTTGACAAAATTTATTAAAAAAATTCACGCCTTATGGTCAGAAGAGCCTTGACAAAATTTATTAAAAAAATCCACGCCTTATGATCAGAGGAGCCTTGACAAAATTTATTAAAAAAATCCACGCCTTATGGTCCGAGGAAACTTAAAAAAATTTATTAAAAAAATCCACGCCTTATGGTCCGAGGAAACTTAAAAAAATTTATTAAAAAAATCCACGCCTTATGGTCCGAGGAAACTTAAAAAAATTTATTAAAAAAATCCACGCCTTATGGTCCGAGGAAACTTAAAAAAATTTATTAAAAAAATCCACGCCTTATGGTCCGAGGAAACTTAAAAAAATTTATTAAAAAAATCCACGCCTTATGGTCCGAGGAAACTTAAAAAAAATTTATTAAAAAAATCCACGCCTTATGGTCCGAGGAAACTTAAAAAAAATTTATTAAAAAAATCCACGCCTTATGATCAGAGGAGCCTTGACAAAATTTATTAAAAAAATCCACGCCTTATGGTCCGAGGAAACTTAAAAAAATTTATTAAAAAAATCCACGCCTTATGGTCCGAGGAAACTTAAAAAAATTTATTAAAAAAATCCACGCCTTATGGTCCGAGGAAACTTAAAAAAATTTATTAAAAAAATCCACGCCTTATGGTCCGAGGAAACTTAAAAAAATTTATTAAAAAAATCCACGCCTTATGGTCCGAGGAAACTTAAAAAAATTTATTAAAAAAATCCACGCCTTATGGTCCGAGGAAACTTAAAAAAATTTATTAAAAAAATCCTTATGGTCCGAGGAAACTTAAAAAAATTTATTAAAAAAATCCACGCCTTATGATCAGAGGAGCCTTGACAAAATTTATTAAAAAAATCCACGCCTTATGGTCCGAGGAAACTTAAAAAAATTTATTAAAAAAATCCACGCCTTATGGTCCGAGAAAACTTAAAAAAATTTATTAAAAAAATCCACGCCTTATGATCAGAGGAGCCTTGACAAAATTTATTAAAAAAATCCACGCCTTATGGTCTGAGGAAACTTAAAAAAAATTATTAAAAAAATCCACGCCTTATGGTCCGAGGAAACTTAAAAAAATTTATTAAAAAAATCCACGCCTTATGGTCCGAGGAAACTTAAAAAAAATTATTAAAAAAATCCACGCCTTATGGTCCGAGGAAACTTAAAAAAATTTATTAAAAAAATCCACGCCTTATGGTCCGAGGAAACTTAAAAAAATTTATTAAAAAAATCCACGCCTTATGGTCCGAGGAAACTTAAAAAAATTTATTAAAAAAATCCACGCCTTATGGTCCGAGGAAACTTAAAAAAATTTATTAAAAAAATCCACGCCTTATGGTCCGAGGAAACTTAAAAAAATTTATTAAAAAAATCCACGCCTTATGGTCCGAGGAAACTTAAAAAAATTTATTAAAAAAATCCACGCCTTATGGTCCGAGGAAACTTAAAAAAATTTATTAAAAAAATCCACGCCTTATGGTCCGAGGAAACTTAAAAAAATTTATTAAAAAAATCCACGCCTTATGGTCCGAGGAAACTTAAAAAAATTTATTAAAAAAATCCACGCCTTATGGTCCGAGGAAACTTAAAAAAATTTATTAAAAAAATCCACGCCTTATGGTCCGAGGAAACTTAAAAAAATTTATTAAAAAAATCCACGCCTTATGGTCCGAGGAAACTTAAAAAAATTTATTAAAAAAATCCACGCCTTATGGTCCGAGGAAACTTAAAAAAATTTATTAAAAAAATCCACGCCTTATGGTCCGAGGAAACTTAAAAAAATTTATTAAAAAAATCCACGCCTTATGGTCCGAGGAAACTTAAAAAAATTTATTAAAAAAATCCACGCCTTATGGTCCGAGGAAACTTAAAAAAAAATTATTAAAAAAATCCACGCCTTATGGTCCGAGGAAACTTAAAAAAATTTATTAAAAAAATCCACGACTTATGGTCCGAGGAAACTTAAAAAAATTTATTAAAAAAATCCACGCCTTATGGTCCGAGGAAACTTAAAAAAATTTATTAAAAAAATCCACGCCTTATGGTCCGAGGAAACTTAAAAAAATTTATTAAAAAAATCCACGCCTTATGGTCCGAGGAAACTTAAAAAAATTTATTAAAAAAATCCACGCCTTATGGTCCGAGGAAACTTAAAAAAATTTATTAAAAAAATCCACGCCTTATGGTCCGAGGAAACTTAAAAAAATTTATTAAAAAAATCCACGCCTTATGGTCCGAGGAAACTTAAAAAAATTTATTAAAAAAATCCACGCCTTATGGTCCGAGGAAACTTAAAAAAATTTATTAAAAAAATCCACGCCTTATGGTCCGAGGAAACTTAAAAAAATTTATTAAAAAAATCCACGCCTTATGGTCCGAGGAAACTTAAAAAAATTTATTAAAAAAATCCACGCCTTATGGTCCGAGGAAACTTAAAAAAATTTATTAAAAAAATCCACGCCTTATGGTCCGAGGAAACTTAAAAAAATTTATTAAAAAAATCCACGCCTTATGGTCCGAGGAAACTTAAAAAAATTTATTAAAAAAATCCACGCCTTATGGTCCGAGGAAACTTAAAAAAATTTATTAAAAAAATCCACGCCTTATGGTCCGAGGAAACTTAAAAAAATTTATTAAAAAAATCCACGCCTTATGGTCCGAGGAAACTTAAAAAAATTTATTAAAAAAATCCACGCCTTATGGTCCGAGGAAACTTAAAAAAAATTATTAAAAAAATCCACGCCTTATGGTCCGAGGACACTTAAAAAAATTTATTAAAAAAATCCACGCCTTATGGTCCGAGGAAACTTAAAAAAATTTATTAAAAAAATCCACGCTTTATGGTCCGAGGAAACTTAAAAAAATTTATTAAAAAAATCCACGCCTTATGGTCCGAGGAAACTTAAAAAAATTTATTAAAAAAAATCCACGCCTTATGGTCCGAGGACACTTAAAAAAATTTATTAAAAAAATCCACGCCTTATGGTCCGAGGAAACTTAAAAAAATTTATTAAAAAAATCCACGCCTTATGGTCCGAGGAAACTTAAAAAAATTTATTAAAAAAATCCACGCCTTATGGTCCGAGGAAACTTAAAAAAATTTATTAAAAAAATCCACGCCTTATGGTCCGAGGAAACTTAAAAAAATTTATTAAAAAAATCCACGCCTTATGGTCCGAGGAAACTTAAAAAAATTTATTAAAAAAATCCACGCCTTATGGTCCGAGGAAACTTAAAAAAATTTATTAAAAAAATCCACGCCTTATGGTCCGAGGAAACTTAAAAAAATTTATTAAAAAAATCCACGCCTTATGGTCCGAGGAAACTTAAAAAAATTTATTAAAAAAATCCACGCCTTATGGTCCGAGGAAACTTAAAAAAATTTATTAAAAAAATCCACGCCTTATGGTCCGAGGAAACTTAAAAAAATTTATTAAAAAAATCCACGCCTTATGGTCCGAGGAAACTTAAAAAAATTTATTAAAAAAATCCACGCCTTATGGTCCGAGGAAACTTAAAAAAATTTATTAAAAAAATCCACGCCTTATGGTCCGAGGAAACTTAAAAAAATTTATTAAAAAAATCCACGCCTTATGGTCCGAGGAAACTTAAAAAAATTTATTAAAAAAATCCACGCCTTATGGTCCGAGGAAACTTAAAAAAATTTATTAAAAAAATCCACGCCTTATGGTCCGAGGAAACTTAAAAAAATTTATTAAAAAAATCCACGCCTTATGGTCCGAGGAAACTTAAAAAAATTTATTAAAAAAATCCACGCCTTATGGTCCGAGGAAACTTAAAAAAATTTATTAAAAAAATCCACGCCTTATGGTCCGAGGAAACTTAAAAAAATTTATTAAAAAAATCCACGCCTTATGGTCCGAGGAAACTTAAAAAAATTTATTAAAAAAATCCACGCCTTATGGTCCGAGGAAACTTAAAAAAATTTATTAAAAAAATCCACGCCTTATGGTCCGAGGAAACTTAAAAAAATTTATTAAAAAAATCCACGCCTTATGGTCCGAGGAAACTTAAAAAAATTTATTAAAAAAATCCACGCCTTATGGTCCGAGGAAACTTAAAAAAATTTATTAAAAAAATCCACGCCTTATGGTCCGAGGAAACTTAAAAAAATTTATTAAAAAAATCCACGCCTTATGGTCCGAGGAAACTTAAAAAAATTTATTAAAAAAATCCACGCCTTATGGTCCGAGGAAACTTAAAAAAATTTATTAAAAAAATCCACGCCTTATGGTCCGAGGAAACTTAAAAAAATTTATTAAAAAAATCCACGCCTTATGGTCCGAGGAAACTTAAAAAAAATTATTAAAAAAATCCACGCCTTATGGTCCGAGGAAACTTAAAAAAATTTATTAAAAAAATCCACGCCTTATGGTCCGAGGAAACTTAAAAAAATTTATTAAAAAAATCCACGCCTTATGGTCCGAGGAAACTTAAAAAAATTTATTAAAAAAATCCACGCCTTATGGTCCGAGGAAACTTAAAAAAATTTATTAAAAAAATCCACGCCTTATGGTCCGAGGAAACTTAAAAAAATTTATTAAAAAAATCCACGCCTTACGGTCCGAGGAAACTTAAAAAAATTTATTAAAAAAATCCACGCCTTATGGTCCGAGGAAACTTAAAAAAATTTATTAAAAAAATCCACGCCTTATGGTCCGAGGAAACTTAAAAAAATTTATTAAAAAAATCCACGCCTTATGGTCCGAGGAAACTTAAAAAAATTTATTAAAAAAATCCACGTCTTATGGTCCGAGGAAACTTAAAAAAATTTATTAAAAAAATCCACGCCTTATGGTCCGAGGAAACTTAAAAAAATTTATTAAAAAAATCCACGCCTTATGGTCCGAGGAAACTTAAAAAAATTTATTAAAAAAATCCACGCCTTATGGTCCGAGGAAACTTAAAAAAATTTATTAAAAAAATCCACGCCTTATGGTCCGAGGAAACTTAAAAAAATTTATTAAAAAAATCCACGCCTTATGGTCCGAGGAAACTTAAAAAAATTTATTAAAAAAATCCACGCCTTATGGTCCGAGGAAACTTAAAAAAATTTATTAAAAAAATCCACGCCTTATGGTCCGAGGAAACTTAAAAAAATTTATTAAAAAAATCCACGCCTTATGGTCCGAGGAAACTTAAAAAAATTTATTAAAAAAATCCACGCCTTATGGTCCGAGGAAACTTAAAAAAATTTATTAAAAAAATCCACGCCTTATGGTCCGAGGAAACTTAAAAAAATTTATTAAAAAAATCCACGCCTTATGGTCCGAGGAAACTTAAAAAAATTTATTAAAAAAATCCACGCCTTATGGTCCGAGGAAACTTAAAAAAATTTATTAAAAAAATCCACGCCTTATGGTCCGAGGAAACTTAAAAAAATTTATTAAAAAAATCCACGCCTTATGGTCCGAGGAAACTTAAAAAAATTTATTAAAAAAATCCACGCCTTATGGTCCGAGGAAACTTAAAAAAATTTATTAAAAAAATCCACGCCTTATGGTCCGAGGAAACTTAAAAAAATTTATTAAAAAAATCCACGCCTTATGGTCCGAGGAAACTTAAAAAAATTTATTAAAAAAATCCACGCCTTATGGTCCGAGGAAACTTAAAAAAATTTATTAAAAAAATCCACGCCTTATGGTCCGAGGAAACTTAAAAAAATTTATTAAAAAAATCCACGCCTTATGGTCCGAGGAAACTTAAAAAAATTTATTAAAAAAATCCACGCCTTATGGTCCGAGGAAACTTAAAAAAATTTATTAAAAAAATCCACGCCTTATGGTCCGAGGAAACTTAAAAAAATTTATTAAAAAAATCCACGCCTTATGGTCCGAGGAAACTTAAAAAAATTTATTAAAAAAATCCACGCCTTATGGTCCGAGGAAACTTAAAAAAATTTATTAAAAAAATCCACGCCTTATGGTCCGAGGAAACTTAAAAAAATTTATTAAAAAAATCCACGCCTTATGGTCCGAGGAAACTTAAAAAAATTTATTAAAAAAATCCACGCCTTATGGTCCGAGGAAACTTAAAAAAATTTATTAAAAAAATCCACGCCTTATGGTCCGAGGAAACTTAAAAAAATTTATTAAAAAAATCCACGCCTTATGGTCCGAGGAAACTTAAAAAAATTTATTAAAAAAATCCACGACTTATGGTCCGAGGAAACTTAAAAAAATTTATTAAAAAAATCCACGCCTTATGGTCCGAGGAAACTTAAAAAAATTTATTAAAAAAATCCACGTCTTATGGTCCGAGGAAACTTAAAAAAATTTATTAAAAAAATCCACGCCTTATGGTCCGAGGAAACTTAAAAAAATTTATTAAAAAAATCCACGCCTTATGGTCCGAGGAAACTTAAAAAAATTTATTAAAAAAATCCACGTCTTATGGTCCGAGGAAACTTAAAAAAATTTATTAAAAAAATCCACGCCTTATGGTCCGAGGAAACTTAAAAAAATTTATTAAAAAAATCCACGCCTTATGGTCCGAGGAAACTTAAAAAAATTTATTAAAAAAATCCACGACTTATGGTCCGAGGAAACTTAAAAAAATTTATTAAAAAAATCCACGCCTTATGGTCCGAGGAAACTTAAAAAAATTTATTAAAAAAATCCACGACTTATGGTCCGAGGAAACTTAAAAAAATTTATTAAAAAAATCCACGCCTTATGGTCCGAGGAAACTTAAAAAAATTTATTAAAAAAATCCACGTCTTATGGTCCGAGGAAACTTAAAAAAATTTATTAAAAAAATCCACGTCTTATGGTCCGAGGAAACTTAAAAAAATTTATTAAAAAAATCCACGCCTTATGGTCCGAGGAAACTTAAAAAAATTTATTAAAAAAATCCACGCCTTATGGTCCGAGGAAACTTAAAAAAATTTATTAAAAAAATCCACGTCTTATGGTCCGAGGAAACTTAAAAAAATTTATTAAAAAAATCCACGCCTTATGGTCCGAGGAAACTTAAAAAAATTTATTAAAAAAATCCACGCCTTATGGTCCGAGGAAACTTAAAAAAATTTATTAAAAAAATCCACGCCTTATGGTCCGAGGAAACTTAAAAAAATTTATTTAAAAAATCCACGCCTTATGGTCCGAGGAAACTTTAAAAAATTTATTTAAAAAATCCACGCCTTATGGTCCGAGGAAACTTAAAAAAATTTATTTAAAAAATCCACGCCTTATGGTCCGAGGAAACTTAAAAAAATTTATTTAAAAAATCCACGCCTTATGGTCCGAGGAAACTTTAAAAAATTTATTTAAAAAATCCACGCCTTATGGTCCGAGGAAACTTAAAAAAATTTATTTAAAAAATCCACGCCTTATGGTCCGAGGAAACTTAAACAAATTTATTTAAAAAATCCACGCCTTATGGTCCGAGGAAACTTAAAAAAATTTATTAAAAAAATCCACGCCTTATGGTCAGAGGAGCCTTGACAAAATTTATTAAAAAAATCCACGCCTTATGGTCAGAGGAGCCTTGACAAAATTTATTAAAAAAATCCACGCCTTATGGTCAGAGGAGCCTTGACAAAATTTATTAAAAAAATCAACGCCTTATGGTCAGAGGAGCCTTGACGAAATTTATTAAAAAAATCCACGCCTTATGGTCAGTGGAGCCTTGACAAAATTAATTAAAAAAATCCACGCCTTATGTGTAGATGAGCCTTAAAAAAATTTATTAAAAAAATGATTTTGATAACCCTGCATTAGTTTTGGATTGGTTTGGGAAAAGTCTAAGTGCATTGTGGCATTTGCAAGCGAAAAGGCCAACAGTCTTCCGTTGACCTCAACAGCTAAAACGTATACATATCATAAGGGAAATAATCCAAAAGAACCAGGAACCAGGCCGACAACAACAAAAAAGGAATAACACAAATGAAGCCACACAAACTACAAAAAGAAGTTTGAATGAAGGCCTGTATATAAATCTACAATTTTCTCAACTTCATTTCCTCGCCACAATTTTCCCCAAGGCTTTCCTCCTTTCAGTAGTATTTTTCCATATTTCATTTCTTATTATTTCGTTTTTTCCTCCAAAGAATATTATTTACCCAAAACATATCATTAACAAGCCATAAGTTATAAAAATGGCAAAAAAGTAACTCCATTACCAACTCTGTCACCTCCCCAGTCACCAAACAACCTCCCTCCATGAGGCTGGTGGTGTTTGCCTGAAATATTTCCAACCAAAATTGAATATTTATGATTATTTACACACTTCGTCGTTCGTATTCGTTCATCGTCAGTCTATGGAACGATTATGTTGAATGATAGGAACACAAAAAAAAACAAAACAAAAATTGCCAACAATTACACACATTCATATTTGAAAAATAGCGGAGGCGACTCCTTCCCAGCCATAAACCGGAAACGTACACACAACGTACGACTTCGGTATAATGTAAATGCTTGCACTTGTTTGAGTCTTAAGTGTTTCGTTTCTTTATTCTCAGTTATTATTTGTTTGTCTCGCTTTCTCTGCTCACCCTTCTTCCTGCTTGGTATGCAGAGTTGTGCCATGAAGTCTTTAAAATCACATTCTCAACTTAAAGAGTTCATCATGTTCCGTTAGCCTAGATGGGTGAATAGCTTTGCTACTCTGCTGCTTCAAGGGTTTTTTGCTGTAATAAAATGATGAAAACGAAATTATTGTAATTTCTTTGTGTGTATACATGCATATGTATCAGCATGTGTGCGCATCATATTATTTGACTACATGTCTCTAAAAAATGTAATCAAACAAGGACACTCGGTAGAGGAAATTGAAAGAAGGACAGTACTTTGTCAAAGTATTGTAGAGCAAGTAAATGTTCACAGACCCATAATTCGAAGATATTTTTAAGCGTGGATTTTTTTGCTCTTGTTGCTAATTTTTAGGGGTAATCTGAATTTCGTAATTTAAACATCATTTTTTAAATAGACTTTTAAGCGTGGATTTTTTAATAATTTTTTTAAATGGTCATCCGACGTTAAGGCGTTGTTTTAACTAAATTTTTTCAATGACCATCCGAACATTAAGTAAATTTTTTCAATTTAAGTTTGACCTACGGCATAACTGTCCTTCCGGGTTCATAATATTAACTTCATCCACTTTCATCGGCAAAAAGAATATTTCACCCACCAAGCTTTGATGTTCTTATTTACGCGCAGTGATATTTTTCCTTAAAAACGGTTCCAGAATACGGGTTTTTTGTTTTAGCACAGAACTCAGGTAAGATGCTGTCAAAAAATTTATTTTCCCTGATTGGCAATGTTATTAGCTTTCTAATGGTATACATATAACCTTAATCGGTTACTTAAAATCGGTAAAAAAAATCCGGGTTTTATATCGCTATATCCGGTTCAAAATATTAGATAACCGGATCTATTCTCCAAGAAAATTTGTCATTAACGTGTTCAGCATATCGGGAGCTATATATGGTAAATATTTCAGATACATCCCAGATGGCAATATAAGCGATAATCAATGGGTATGTCTACCTACCAATACATAACTAATAACGAATATACAGAAAAACAAAATATAGTTTAATTCTGAACCAAGTCCGAATAAATGTCAAAAATGACAATGAAAACGGGACAAAATCGATTAGTTGTCAGAGAGAACCGTACCTAAAATCTTCTGAGCAACATTTTTGCAGAATATTTGGATGCTGAAAAATCTCATATTGTGGTACTTTTACTACGGTTCAAGAAAGAAAGGACGAAAAGGACATGAAAGGAATTGAGTTAGAAGAATGAAATGTTCTACAAAAAGATTCGCCATTTGATTTGACTGAAGACATGTAATCTCAAAATGAAGCTACAATAACGGCAAACAGAGATATAAAGCTATTTTCTCAAGCATCACAGGGGAAAATTCAAAAAATTCATCGCGCGATATCTCAGAAACTTGACCTATGGGGAAAATTTCCTTTTGGGTTCTTAATATACTCACTAAGGGCTTTCATCTCCAAAAGGAATTTTCCACCGCACAGATACCTTGTTGCACAGTGTTATTAAAACGTCGATTTTTTAACTAAATTCTGGATTTTAACTAAATCCTGGACTAAAGCCTGGATTGTTTTAATTAAAGTTTTGAAAGGTTAGATTTTTTAAATAAATTTGTGAAGGGTTATCCGACCTTAAAGCCGGGATTTTGTTAGAAAATTTTCAATTGCCATCCGACCTTTAAACGTGGATTTTTTAATTAATTTTTTTTTTTTAAGAACAGAATAGAAGGCCGCTTCTATTCTATAGAAGACCCCTACGGTGGTCTTCTATTCTATAGAAGACCCCTACGGTGGTATTATATTCTATAGAAGACCCCTACGGTGGTTTTCTATTCTATAGAAGACACCTACATTGGTCTTCTATTCTATAGAAGACCCCTACGGTGGTCCCCTTTTCTATAGAAGACCTTTACGATGGTCTTCTATTCTATGGAAGAACCCTACGATGGCCTTCTATTCTACAGAAGACCCCTACGGTGGTCTTCTATTCTATAGAAGACACATACGGTGGTTTTCTATTCTATAGAAGACACCTACATTGGTCTTCTATTCTATAAAAGACCTCTACGGTGATCTCCTATTCTATAGAAGACCCCTACGATGGTCTTTTATTCTATAGAAGACCCCTACGGTGGTCTACTATTCTATAGAAGACCCCTACGGTGGTCTTCTATTCTATAGAAGACCCCTACGGTGGTCTTCTTTTCTATAAAAAACCTTTACGATGGTATTATATTCTATGGAAGACCCCTATGACGGTTTTCTATTCCATAGCAGACCCCTACGGTGGTCTTCTATTCCATAGCAGACCCCTACGGTGGTCTTCTGGTCCATAGCAGACCCCTACGGTGGTCTTCTGGTCCATAGCAGACCCCTACGGTGGTCTTCTATTCCATAAAAGATCCCTACGGTGGTCTTTTATTCTATAGAAGACCCCTACGGTGGTCTTCTATTCTATAGAAGACCCCTACGATGGTCTTCTATTCTATAGAAGATACCTACGGTGGTCTTTTATTCTATAGAACACTCCTACGGTGGTCTTCTATAGAAGACCCCTACGGTGTTCTTCTATTCTATAGAAGACCCCTACGGTGGTCTTCTATTCTATAGAAGACTAAATTTTTTCAATGGTCGTCCGACATTTAAGTGTGGATTTTTTGACTAAATTTTTTCAATGGTCACCCAACATTTAAGCGTGGATTTTTTAACTAAATTTTTTAAGGTTTATTCAACTTTAAAATCTGGATTTTTTAACTATTTTTTCAATGATCATCCGACTTTTATGCGTTGCTTTTTTAACTAATTTTTCCAATGGTCATCCGACTTTTAAGCGTGGATTTTTAAACTAAATTTTTAGCAAAATTCTTTCAATGGTCATCCAACCCTAAAGCTTGGATTTTTTTATTCTATAGAAGACACCTACGGCGGTTTTCTATTCCATAGCAGACCCCTACGGTGGTCTTCTGGTCCATAGCAGACCCCTACGGTGGTCTTCTGGTCCATAGCAGACCCCTACGGTTGTCTTCTATTCCATAAAAGATCCCTACGGTGGTCTTTTATTCTATAGCAGACCCCAACGGTGGTCTTCTATTCTATAGAAGACCCCTACGGTGGTCGTCTATTCTATAGAAGACCCCTACGGTGGTCTTTTATTCTATAGAAGACTCCTACGGTGGTCTTCTATTCTATAGAAGACCCCTAAGGTGGTCCCTTATTCTATAGAAGACCCCTACGGTGTTCTTCCCCCTACGGTGGTCTTCTATTCTAAAGAAGACCCCTACGATGGTATTCTATTCTATAGAAGAACCCTACGGTGGCCTTCTATTCCATAGAGGACCCCTACGGTGGTATTCTATTGTATAGGAGACACCTACGGTGGTCTTCTATTCTATAGAAGACCCTTACGTTGGTCTCCTATTCTATAGAAGACCCCTAAGGTGGTCCCTTATTCTATAGAAGACCCCTACGGTGGTCCCTTATTATATAGAAGATCCCTACGGCGGTCTCCTATTAAATAGAGGACCCCTCTTATTCTATAGAGGACCTCTACGATGGTTTTCTATTCTATAGAAGCCCCCTATGGTGGTCTTCTATTCTATAGAAGCCCCCTATGGTGGTCTTCTATTCTATAGAAGACCCCTACGGTGGTCTTCTATTCTATAGAAGCCCCCTACGGTGGTCTTCTATTCTATAGAAGACCCCTACGGTGGTCTTCTATTCTATAGAAGCCCCCTACGGTGGTCTTCTATTCTATAGAAGACCCCTACGGTGGCACTCTATTGTATAGAAGACCCCTACGATGGTCTTCTTTTCTATAGAAGACCCCTAAGATGGTCCCTTATTCTATAGAAGACCCCTACGGTGGTCCCTTATTATATAGAAAACCCTTCGGCGGTCTCCTATTAAATAGAAGACCCCTCTTATTCTATAGAAGACCCCTACGGTGGTCTTCTATTCTATAGAAGACCCCTACGGTGATCGTCTATTCTATAGAAGACCCCTACGGTGATCGTCTATTCTATAGAAGACCCCTACGGTGGTCTTCTATTCTATAGAAGACCCTTACGGTGGTCTTCTATTCTATAGAATCCCCCTACGGTGGTCTTCTATTCTATAGAAGACCCTTACGGTGGTCTTCTATTCTCTAGAAGACCCCTACGGTGATCGTCTATTCTATAGAAGACCCCTACGGTGATCGTCTATTCTATAGAAGACCCCTACGGTGGTCTTCTATTTTATAGAAGACCCCTACGGTGGTTTTCTATTCTATAGAAGACCCCTACGGTGGTCGTCTATTCTATAGAAGACCCCTACGGTGGTCGTCTATTCTATAGAAGACCCCTACGGTGGTCTTCTATTCTATAGAAGACCCCTACGGTGGTCTTCTATTCTATAGAAGACCCCTACGGTGGTCGTCTATTCTATAGAAGACCCCCACGTTGGTCGTCTATTCTATAGGAGACCCCTACGGTGGTCTTTTATTCTATAGAAGACCCCTACTGTGGTCTCCTATTCTATAGAAGACCCCTACTGTGGTCTCCTATTCTATAGAAGACCGATACGGTGGTCGTCTATTCTATAGAAGACCCCTACGGTGATCTCCTATTCTATAGAAGACCCCTACGGTGATCTCCTATTCTATAGAAGACCCCTACGATGGTCTTCTATACTATAGAAGACTCTTACGGTGGTCTTCTATTCTCTAGAAGACCCCTACGGTGATCGTCTATTCTATAGAAGACCCCTATGGTGGTCTTCTATTCTATAGAAGACTTCTACGGTAATCATCTTTTCCTTAGAAGACCCCTACCCTGGTCAAATAGTCTGTTTTGTATTCATTCTGTGCTCATTAGTTTTTCCTCCACTGTATCTCCCATTACCAGCTGAAGATATCATCAACAATAAGCGTTTAGCTGGCAATTTATTTCCTCTGTCTGTGTATGTGGTATAAAGTCTCTTTCTGTTGTTGCTTTACTCATTCTTTTTCTTGTTTTTATTCTTTGTTAGTTGTTTCTACGTTTTTTTTTCTTCAAATATTTATTCGTTTATGAATATTTGCTTACAAGACAAGCAACGAACTGTTGAAAGGCAGCAGGCATAAGGCCTGCTAAGTCCTGTGTTTGCCAAAGCTTAAGGTACACACCTTTACAAGGAAAAAATTAACAAAATTTATATTAGGGTGGTCATTATGTGGTCAAATAATGGTCACAGAAGGTAGGTTCCTGAACTTAAAAAAACACAAACTTTGCCGTCGGATCAAAAGGAATACTCGAAACCATATTTCTATGAATTAATATATTGTTATAAAAAATGCTTTAGGAACTGTTGGAAGAAAATTTTTAAATATTTTGGAAGGCCCAATAGCATCGCAAATAAAACTCCTAACTGTAAATTTTGCTAAAATTTCTTGTGGAACTTCTAAAACGAAAGCTTGCGACTGCTCCCTACTCAACCTTCTTCCTTCTTGACAACATTTACAAATTATCATCCCACCCTTATATACGTTGCTATTCCTCTCAAGTATATTGTCGCAAATATTGTATGAAGAAGTGTTTACATTGTAATGGCCATGTTAAATATACACAAATACCAGGAAATATATATGTATGTACATCCAACGTGTAAGTGAATATTTTTTGTTTACATTTGTACTTCTTTCTCCGCTTTGGATTTGGTTAATGTTTTTGCCGCTTGTGGTAGTCCTTATAAAAGGGAATTAAATGAAAATATTTTGCCGAAGGTGCTTGTGCTACGTTTCATTTGTGTGTGACAATATTTTCTCTCTTGCAAGAGGACATGTACGATTGTTTGAAAAATTATCCTTCTTTCTTTATTGATACAAATATATATATGAGGAAAAGTCAAAATTTTTTAGTTTCCATGAAGCCAAGGTTTGCACTATTATAATACGCGAACTATTGTAGTTTACCAGTAACTATGACTATTGCTGGATTATTTTAGATGTTTTTGTACAAAGCTCAAAAATTTAGCAAAAAAATTTAATTTACGTGGTAGTTACGACCGCGTAAAGGAAAAACCATAGGTAAAAACACGTTGAATCTAAACAGGTTTTTTACATTGCTATTCGATTTCTGATTAAACCATTCAAAGGACGGACATCTGTCCAAAGTAAAAGTAGGAGAATACAAAATGAAGATAACACTTCTAATGTATCACTTTCCAAAATGTCCACTGCATCCACCTTTTATGGATGCTGACATTTTGAAGCCGGATTTCAGGTGTTTTTTGTATTTTTTATGTAACTGGGACGCGCATTCGAATATTTCGAAAAACCAATTAAAGGATTAAATAACTCGCGATTTCGCATAATCTGATATGTATATTGAGTATGTAGCCCACACAGCAGCAGAGTAATCTACTGCCAAAGGCCAAAATTTAGTGTGATATTTTTTCTAAAAAACCTATTTTTTGGGTACAGTATTTACAATATCCTTTTGAGTGTGCTGGTACCCCGCGATATTTTAGTTTTTCGACGAGCCGGATCATATGAATCACAGATCATAAAAATCCATCTACTAGAACGGCGGAAATGGCTACTGCAAAAATTGAAAAATTTGCGAAAACTGTTTTTCAAAATATCGCTGACTAATTCGCGTTTTATGTGGATCGTTTCCATTTCAATGAAGAAAGTGAATCATCACTCGCGTTTGTGCGAAAACAGCGGTTTGAAAAATTTAGTGGCGTGGGAGCTGTATCCGATTTATCCAAAAAATACTGTGTGATGCTACATCCACGGTTCTTGATGGATTTTATTGAAATATGTTTAGATCGATGTATTTTTTCACGGTTGATAGTGAAATCGGATGCGCATAAAAAGTGTATGCACTTTGTGCAAATTATAAGCGTTATACCGTTTTTTGCACACTACGTTGCAGGCGATGCTACATCTTAGCCGCCAAAGTAAATCCTGGCAAATTTGTACAAATTAAAAGAGAAGAATTCGCAATATTGATAAACCGCATGCGCATCAAGTGATTTGGAGGATTTCGCGATTTACACGCATTTCAAAATGAACATTACCCGATACAATTTTATTTCAAGATTATACCCCATTTAAAGGAAACCAACATTTATTTGAAAGATATCCATATCTTCTGCTAGATGTCAGCGTGTTTTCGAGAAGTGATTAGAATAAAAAATGTGATTTATTGCGTGAAATTTAACTAAAATAGAAGAAAAACTCCGACCTATTTTTCTTACATTTTGTTCAACTAACTCACAAAATAAATTTTAATAAATATTTTCTCTTACAAAAATTTTATAAATTTCCTCAATATATTTTTTTGTTTTCGCTATAATATGAAAACCACTAAACGGATTTGTATAGTTTTGGTTTCATTTGAATCTTCGCGATGTATAGATTACGTACATATTTTTTATATATTTTTCAGAGGCATAAGCAGGTTGAATTTTATTAAAACAAGTTGTAAACTACCAATTGTTTGGAATTCTTTCCTAATTTCCGCGAAAATGCAAAACTTTTTCACTAAAGTTATGGGACCTCAGTAAACATATAGTATGTAGGGAGCCCCTAATTAAGAGATTTTCTCAATATAATGATTAGAGTCTTTTAAAGATTTTTTTCTTTTTATCAGAATTGAAACCGCCATAACTTTTGCGCGCAACAACCAAAATTAGTATCACGAACAGATTTAAGAATGGAATTTTTTTCCCAATCTATGTACCAAAAATCTTTCATGTAGCTTAAAAAAAAATTTTTAACTTTTTTTTTATGGAAAACTAAAAAATTTTGTCTTTTCTTCATATATATATGTAGGCATGTTTGTTTCTGAGTTTAGTTTGCAGAAATGTGGCAAAATTTAGTTAAAATATCCACGCCTTGTGCTGAGCTGACCTGTGGCAAAATTTAGTTAAAATATCCACGCCTTGTGCTGAGCTGACCTGTGGCAAAATTTAGTTAAAATATCCACGCCTTGTGCTGAGCTGACCTGTGGCAAAATTTAGTTAAAATATCCACGCCTTGTGCTGAGCTGACCTGTGGCAAAATTTAGTTAAAAAATCCACGTCTTGTGCTGAGCTGACCTGTGGCAAAATTTAGTTAAAAAATCCACGCCTTGTGCTGAGCTGACCTGTGGCAAAATTTAGTTAAAAAATCCATGCCTTGTGCTGAGCTGACCTGTGGCAAAATTTAGTTAAAAAATCCACGCCTTGTGCTGAGCTGACCTGTGGCAAAATTTAGTTAAAAAAACCCACGCCTTGTGCTGAGCTGACCTGTGGCAAAATTTAGTTAAAAAATCCACGCCTTGTGCTGAGCTGACCTGTGGCAAAATTTAGTTAAAAAACCCACGCCTTGTGCTGAGCTGACCTGTGGCAAAATTTAGTTAAAAAATCCACGCCTTGTGCTGAGCTGACCTGTGGCAAAATTTAGTTAAAAAATCCACGCCTTGTGCTGAGCTGACCTGTGGCAAAATTTAGTTAAAAAATCCACGCCTTGTGCTGAGCTGACCTGTGGCAAAATTTAGTTAAAAAATCCACGCCTTGTGCTGAGCTGACCTGTGGCAAAATTTAGTTAAAAAATCCACGCCTTGTGCTGAGCTGACCTGTGGCAAAATTTAGTTAAAAAATCCACGCCTTGTGCTGAGCTGACCTGTGGCAAAATTTAGTTAAAAAATCCACGCCTTGTGCTGAGCTGACATGTGGCAAAATTTAGTTAAAAAATCCACGCCTTGTGCTGAGCTGACCTGTGGCAAAATTTAGTTAAAAAATCCACGCCTTGTGCTGAGCTGACCTGTGGCAAAATTTAGTTAAAAAATCCACGCCTTGTGCTGAGCTGACCTGTGGCAAAATTTAGTTAAAAAATCCACGCCTTGTGCTGAGCTGACCTGTGGCAAAATTTAGTTAAAAAATCCACGCCTTGTGCTGAGCTGACCTGTGGCAAAATTTAGTTAAAAAATCCACGCCTTGTGCTGAGCTGACCTGTGGCAAAATTTAGTTAAAAAATCCACGCCTTGTGCTGAGCTGACCTGTGGCAAAATTTAGTTAAAAAATCCACGCCTTGTGCTGAGCTGACCTGTGGCAAAATTTAGTTAAAAAATCCACGCCTTGTGCTGAGCTGACCTGTGGCAAAATTTAGTTAAAAAATCCACGCCTTGTGCTGAGCTGACCTGTGGCAAAATTTAGTTAAAAAATCCACGCCTTGTGCTGAGCTGACCTGTGGCAAAATTTAGTTAAAAAATCCACGCCTTGTGCTGAGCTGACCTGTGGCAAAATTTAGTTAAAAAATCCACGCCTTGTGCTGAGCTGACCTGTGGCAAATTTAGTTAAAAAATCCACGCCTTGTGCTGAGCTGACCTGTGGCAAAATTTAGTTAAAAAATCCACGCCTTGTGCTGAGCTGACCTGTGGCAAAATTTAGTTAAAAAATCCACGCCTTGTGCTGAGCTGACCTGTGGCAAAATTTAGTTAAAAAATCCACGCCTTGTGCTGAGCTGACCTGTGGCAAAATTTAGTTAAAAAATCCACGCCTTGTGCTGAGCTGACCTGTGGCAAAATTTAGTTAAAAAATCCACGCCTTGTGCTGAGCTGACCTGTGGCAAAATTTAGTTAAAAAATCCACGCCTTGTGCTGAGCTGACCTGTGGCAAAATTTAGTTAAAAAATCCACGCCTTGTGCTGAGCTGACCTGTGGCAAAATTTAGTTAAAAAATCCACGCCTTGTGCTGAGCTGACCTGTGGCAAAATTTAGTTAAAAAATCCACGCCTTGTGCTGAGCTGACCTGTGGCAAAATTTAGTTAAAAAATCCACGCCTTGTGCTGAGCTGACCTGTGGCAAAATTTAGTTAAAAAATCCACGCCTTGTGCTGAGCTGACCTGTGGCAAAATTTAGTTAAAAAATCCACGCCTTGTGCTGAGCTGACCTGTGGCAAAATTTAGTTAAAAAATCCACGCCTTGTGCTGAGCTGACCTGTGGCAAAATTTAGTTAAAAAATCCACGCCTTGTGCTGAGCTGACCTGTGGCAAAATTTAGTTAAAAAATCCACGCCTTGTGCTGAGCTGACCTGTGGCAAAATTTAGTTAAAAAATCCACGCCTTGTGCTGAGCTGACCTGTGGCAAAATTTAGTTAAAAAATCCACGCCTTGTGCTGAGCTGACCTGTGGCAAAATTTAGTTAAAAAATCCACGCCTTGTGCTGAGCTGACCTGTGGCAAAATTTAGTTAAAAAATCCACGCCTTGTGCTGAGCTGACCTGTGGCAAAATTTAGTTAAAAAATCCACGCCTTGTGCTGAGCTGACCTGTGGCAAAATTTAGTTAAAAAATCCACGCCTTGTGCTGAGCTGACCTGTGGCAAAATTTAGTTAAAAAATCCACGCCTTGTGCTGAGCTGACCTGTGGCAAAATTTAGTTAAAAAATCCACGCCTTGTGCTGAGCTGACCTGTGGCAAAATTTAGTTAAAAAATCCACGCCTTGTGCTGAGCTGACCTGTGGCAAAATTTAGTTAAAAAATCCACGCCTTGTGCTGAGCTGACCTGTGGCAAAATTTAGTTAAAAAATCCACGCCTTGTGCTGAGCTGACCTGTGGCAAAATTTAGTTAAAAAATCCACGCCTTGTGCTGAGCTGACCTGTGGCAAAATTTAGTTAAAAAATCCACGCCTTGTGCTGAGCTGACCTGTGGCAAAATTTAGTTAAAAAATCCACGCCTTGTGCTGAGCTGACCTGTGGCAAAATTTAGTTAAAAAATCCACGCCTTGTGCTGAGCTGACCTGTGGCAAAATTTAGTTAAAAAATCCACGCCTTGTGCTGAGCTGACCTGTGGCAAAATTTAGTTAAAAAATCCACGCCTTGTGCTGAGCTGACCTGTGGCAAAATTTAGTTAAAAAATCCACGCCTTGTGCTGAGCTGACCTGTGGCAAAATTTAGTTAAAAAATCCACGCCTTGTGCTGAGCTGACCTGTGGCAAAATTTAGTTAAAAAATCCACGCCTTGTGCTGAGCTGACCTGTGGCAAAATTTAGTTAAAAAATCCACGCCTTGTGCTGAGCTGACCTGTGGCAAAATTTAGTTAAAAAATCCACGCCTTGTGCTGAGCTGACCTGTGGCAAAATTTAGTTAAAAAATCCACGCCTTGTGCTGAGCTGACCTGTGGCAAAATTTAGTTAAAAAATCCACGCCTTGTGCTGAGCTGACCTGTGGCAAAATTTAGTTAAAAAATCCACGCCTTGTGCTGAGCTGACCTGTGGCAAAATTTAGTTAAAAAATCCACGCCTTGTGCTGAGCTGACCTGTGGCAAAATTTAGTTAAAAAATCCACGCCTTGTGCTGAGCTGACCTGTGGCAAAATTTAGTTAAAAAATCCACGCCTTGTGCTGAGCTGACCTGTGGCAAAATTTAGTTTAAAAAAATCCACGCCTTGTGCTGAGCTGACCTGTGGCAAAATTTAGTTTAAAAAAATCCACGCCTTGTGCTGAGCTGACCTGTGGCAAAATTTAGTTAAAAAATCCACGCCTTGTGCTGAGCTGACCTGTGGCAAAATTTAGTTAAAAAATCCACGCCTTGTGCTGAGCTGACCTGTGGCAAAATTTAGTTAAAAAATCCACGCCTTGTGCTGAGCTGACCTGTGGCAAAATTTAGTTAAAAAATCCACGCCTTGTGCTGAGCTGACCTGTGGCAAAATTTAGTTAAAAAATCCACGCCTTGTGCTGAGCTGACCTGTGGCAAAATTTAGTTAAAAAAATCCACGCCTTGTGCTGAGCTGACCTGTGGCAAAATTTAGTTAAAAAAATCCACGCCTTGTGCTGAGCTGACCTGGGGCAAAATTTAGTTAAAAAATCCACGCCTTGTGCTGAGCTGACCTGTGGCAAAATTTAGTTAAAAAATCCACGCCTTGTGCTGGGCTGACCTGTGGCAAAATTTAGTTAAAAAATCCACGCCTTGTGCTGAGCTGACCTGTGGCAAAATTTAGTTAAAAAATCCACGCCTTGTGCTGAGCTGACCTGTGGCAAAATTTAGTTAAAAAATCCACGCCTTGTGCTGAGCTGACCTGTGGCAAAATTTAGTTAAAAAATCCACGCCTTGTGCTGAGCTGACCTGTGGCAAAATTTAGTTAAAAAATCCACGCCTTGTGCTGAGCTGACCTGTGGCAAAATTTAGTTAAAAAATCCACGCCTTGTGCTGAGCTGACCTGTGGCAAAATTTAGTTAAAAAATCCACGCCTTGTGCTGAGCTGACCTGTGGCAAAATTTAGTTAAAAAATCCACGCCTTGTGCTGAGCTGACCTGTGGCAAAATTTAGTTAAAAAATCCACGCCTTGTGCTGAGCTGACCTGTGGCAAAATTTAGTTAAAAAATCCACGCCTTGTGCTGAGCTGACCTGTGGCAAAATTTAGTTAAAAAATCCACGCCTTGTGCTGAGCTGACCTGTGGCAAAATTTAGTTAAAAAATCCACGCCTTGTGCTGAGCTGACCTGTGGCAAAATTTAGTTAAAAAATCCACGCCTTGTGCTGAGCTGACCTGTGGCAAAATTTAGTTAAAAAATCCACGCCTTGTGCTGAGCTGACCTGTGGCAAAATTTAGTTAAAAAATCCACGCCTTGTGCTGAGCTGACCTGTGGCAAAATTTAGTTAAAAAATCCACGCCTTGTGCTGAGCTGATCTGTGGCAAAATTTAGTTAAAAAATCCACGACTTCATATGTGATTGTGGATATTCGCTGAAACAGTCGTCAATTATTTTATTATGGAAAATTAAATAATATAATGAGAAGACTGCCAACTAAGCAAACATCAGTGAAAACATCAACATTGCGTAACAATTAAAATTCAAAACAAAAAGAGACAAAAACAAAATATAAACAGTAGAGGTAAGCTATGGATGACTGGTTTACATTTACATTCTAATCTGTAATTATGAAATAGGCCTTGACTTCGGCTCTCAAACGACTGTGGACCGATACCCTATAACCGATCATATATTCATCGGCCGGGAATGGTATCAGCCGAAACATTGATCCATCTAGTATTAGATTATCAATAATGATGTCATGCTGTAAAAAAATAACAACAATTAAAAAAAACAACTTGACAAATTTTAATTTCAAAATCCTTCAAACTCACATCATATGGGCAGCTATGATTTAGATTCGAAGATGGTACAATAGCATTCCTGTAAATAAGTTTCCAAAATATGTGACTATTCGGATTTTTCACAAAGCGGCAATAATCGGTGGTGCTGTTGTACATGAACAACCTATAGCCATTGTTACCCTTGCGAAAAAATTGACCGTTTATCTGCAAGAAAAACGGTTTTTCATGTAGTTCCACATACATAAAAAACGCCGACCTATAGCGTGACAACGCCTTTAGATAGCATTTTTTAAACGTGAGAAATTCCTTGTCATGTTCAAAACATTCAACTTTGGTCAATTTCACTTTCAATGCCCAGGAAATCGTCACAGAGACCACCAAGACCATGAAGTAATATGTGGCGAGTTTCATTTTTTATAAAATACTGAACGGATTTGTTAATACAACATTAATTAAATATACAAAATTGAATTAACCTAATGCATTTTTAATTTAGAAATAAAAAAATATTTAATGAAATTTAAATAACTAAAGAACAACAAAGTTCCATTAGGCGGGGATTAAAATTCACTTTATTTCACAAATTAAAAAAAAAAACATTTTTAAATATTGGCATATTCGTGGAAAATTTTTCAAAACTCATATGTATTTTCTAGCTATATTTTCTCTACAGAATACCTGCTACTAAACAAAGAGGCTCTTTAGCAGCTCCTTCAATCACTGGCGACCTTTAGAAAGTCTTTCATCCATAGAAGATCTTCAGAAGGTCTTTTACAAATAGAAGACCTTAAGCTGATTTTCGGCAAATAGAACCCATTTAAAAGATCTTCTGTCCATAGAAGCCATTTAGACGGTCTTCCGTCCATAGAATACCTTTAACAGGTATTCTGTACAGAGAAGACTTTTAGGAGATGTTCTGCACATAGAAGACCTTCAAGAGATATTTTGTTCATAGAAGAACATCTGTCTATAGAAGACCTGTAGAAGGTCTTTTGCCCATTCAAGATCGTTAAAACGTGTTCTATCTACAGAAGACCCATAGAAGTCCGTTTGAAGGTATTCTGCCCATAGACATCTTGATATGGACTTCAGTCCACAGAGGGAACTCTATAAGGTCTTCTGACCACAAAAGCTTTATTTCAGCAGGTCCTCTGACCACAGAAGAGCTTTAGTGGGCCTTCTACCCATTGACGACCATTAGAAGGTTTTCTGTTTATAGAACCCATAAATGACCTTTAGAAGGTCTTTCTTCCATAAAAGACCTTTAGTAGGCATTTTGTCAAAAGAAGACCTTTAAAAGGTCTTCTTTCAATAGAAGACTCATAGCAGGTCTTCTGTCCATAGAATAAATTTAGAAGATCTTCTGCCCATAGAAGTCATTTAGAGGGTCTTCTGTCAATAGAGGACCTTTAAAAGGTCTTCTGCCCTTAGAAAACCTTTAGAAAGTCTTCTGTCCATAGAAGACCTTCTGAAAGCCTCCTGCCCTCAGATGGGTTTAAGAGGATCTTCTATTCATAGAATGTGTTTAGAAGCTCACATGCCCGTGGAAACCTTTAGAACATCTGCTGTCAATAGAAGATACTTAAAGGGCCTTCGTCCCATACAAGACCTCCAGAGATTCCCCAGGCCGTAGAAGACCTTTAGAAGGTATTCTGCCCACAAAAGACCTTTAGACGGTCTTTTGTCCATAGAAGACCTTTATAAGATCTTCTACCCATAGAAGACCTTTCAAAGTCCTCTGTTCAATAAAGACCTTTAGAAGGTCTATTTCTCATAGAAGACCTCTAGAAGGTTTTCTGCCCATAGAAGATGTTTAGTAGGTCTTCTGCCCACAGAA